>NC_056739.1:25317885-25492085 GCF_019279795.1 Protopterus annectens | reverse complement strand
TTATTGACTAAACTTATCATTACTGTTCATATTTCTCGTTAGTAGCTACAGTGGGTCTTATTTGGATTAGTCTACATCTCCAATTACCAAACATAATAAAAAATGCAGCACTTAAACTGCTCCAGGAAGGAAATAAACAACAGATTCTCAAAACCAGGCATGTGGAGCTGGTTCCTCTTGTGGTATCTATGGTAGCTATACTGACCTGGAAAAATTATGTTAACGGAAAAAAATATTAAGTTTATGAACATCTTCAGCCATACATAATGCTTAGTAGTAATTTGCTTTTCTCTTTAATTTAGCAAATAGTGTCATGTATGAGGCTAACAGTGCGTACGCGTTTATTTTCACATGTGTGGGCCGTGTCACTCTTTGCAGGGAAATATCTGTAGGGACTCAATTGATATCACTATTAAAGATGGACCAGTAGATTAACTGAAAAGCACGGACCGCATCCATAATACAAGTAGACAGGAGTCAACTAATGGCTTCATGAGGCTTCCAAGAAATACTGGAAAACAAATGAAAGGACAATGAAAAAAAAATTAGATATCTGTAATGAATTTAAACATGGATTTTAGGAAGTCTTAAATTATCAAGCCTTTTAGTAAATGCAGACTATGTAAGATATTGGCAACAGGACGACTGTGTAATCTGGTGTTTTTGTATACCTTCAATTATGCACTAATCCTTCTGCCAATGAAAAAATTCAGCTTTTGCAATTGTTATACACTGGTTCTATGTCAATACACAAAAAAATGAAAAAAAAATAAGTGCAAAAGCTGATGTGCATGTACATTCGATTTATTTTTTCTAAATACAGTTTCATCTGCTGGTTTATGCAGCATATTCTAACCTTTTGTGAGTAAGCAAACAAGTGTTTGAGTAAACATCTCTCATTCTTTCAAAGTCCTTATGTAGTATAAAGGAGACACTGGGGGCCGTTATTTACAATGAAACATTTGCCACCATTTTCAGGCTGAGCTGTTAAGACCACTACAAAAGATTGTCCCACAGTCCATGTTACATGTAATATCATACATGCTTAACAGGTTCTGTCAGTTCTTTAACAGACTAACTTCTAGCTTTTAAAATTGAATAAATATAAACACTTACCAAAAGATCTGTACAAGAAGCTAAAAAGACACTTGCTACGAGTATTTTCATATTCTCATTCCTTTGTAAACATTTACACTTACAATGTGAAATGCTAGCTGTACTGATGGTATGGAGTTTTTGATTACAAGTCGTACTCATTTCCCTAGAATTGCACATCTCTCTTTTTCTTTATTCCTGAAGTTGTCTGAAAATGCCAAACAAGGTACGTCAGTAAGTAAATGGTTTTGACACCTTGCATGCTTTCCAAATGATGCCATATAAAAGGAAAAATTAATTCTGTAACCTTCGGTTATCTGTTGCTATGTCATGCAAGAGGGAATCTGAAACAAAATGTGTATTTTTCAGGCAGACAAATGCACAGAACATGAAATTGTATTTTATTTATAATGCTTCAGAAGAATAATTTTATTTTCAGAATCCTGTTTTCACCAATGCCAGAGTGATGCTTAGTAAACAGACAGTCATAAAGGGACACTGGGACCTGTGATTTGTACAGTGCGGTCAGAGGCTGTGTATGAGTTAGAGTCAAGAGGGAAAAAAACAAGGGATGACATTTCACATTTGCCGGGAGTGTGATCTGCAAATATAAAAATACAATAAACTATATCCTGACGTATTTGTTTCCAAATTTTGACTCCAATACCTATTTTTTTATTAATCTGCCCAAGCTTTAACAGTATTGCAAACAGGAATAGTTCGTCTTTGTTGAGTTACTTTTATTAAATTTTCTCTTCAGTTAAGCTTTGCTTTTCCAAAAACCAAATTGTGAATCTGTGTCCCTAGGTATTGATCCAAAGTTACAGAGCGGCTGCAGCTTAATAGTACAATTCTAAAAGAAAAATAATCTATATAACCAAACATGGCACCATACCCTTCAGCTTGTAAGTGTCCGTAACAATGATCTGGCATTTAACCTGCTCTAGAAACAGCAGTTTGTTTTCTGAAGAAAAGACTTCCTTTTGTAGGCATCACAGTAAAAAACAAAGCAGATATAGCAGTTGGTTAAACAAATGTTAGCGCAGTGCTCTGTTGATCATTTCAAGTACGTTTCATTTCTGTTAGATTTTCACACAGATGTACTATACTGTACATGATTCACATAGTGCCAGCCAAACACGAGACTTTCTGATGCAACTACAATGCACATTGCTCACATAGCTTCAGACAGTTTATCATTTGCACACTACTAACTGCAAGAATAACCTCTGTTTCTATTTACAAATAAGGTACAACAGTCACTTGCAGCCCATAGTAAAATGTAAGTCATTCAGAAAAAAAATATCTGTTTAAGCCTGCTTAACATTTCTTGAACTCTTTCTTGGAAGGAAGTAAATCTTCTTGCAGCTACCACCACGGACTGTAGAAAACTATGATGAAAAGTCAAGTAGTTCTGAAATTTCATTAGCAGAGATAGAGCTTACTTTTTGCACATCTCTGTAGGAAAATTGTAAAGACATGAAATGGGAAAAGCAATAAGAAATGGATTTTTTTTAATTTAGCTAAATCCAAAAGGTATAAGTTCCTCTTTTTTGACGCACTCCAAAACCTGATTAAGTGACTTGCTCAGAGTTGCAATGTCGAAGAATGACCGAATCAAACCCAATATTACAGGATCGGGTTTGCAACACTTATCCTGTGCTAAACTGTTCAAAAATACTACAAACTGAAAGGATCACCTCTGATTTTGCCCCTTGTTTTAATACTGTCAAATATTCTGCACATACAGTCCATTACAATGTTTTGATTATGGTTAGGATTTGACATGCATATTAAACCTTAATTACCACTATTTAAAGAATATTAAATCAATTACAGATCTTTAAAGCATTTAACTCATGTATGCTCTCTTCAGGTTTCATTTTTCCAAATCTCCTTAGTTTCAAATATCATCACAATGGACCCTATTCTTAAGCCATGTCATACCTCTCAACATCTTAGAGCAGAAAATCTGTACAAAGGCACAAAGGCCCCAAAATAGGGACACATTTTAAATATTGCTCTTACAAACTTAGAAAGTTGATAGAATAACAAGTTTTGTATTAGACTTCATATCCTTCAGCAAATTCATGCCAACTCAAATTACATTATTTTCTGATTTCAGTCCTCAATGAATTGCCAGTGATTTGTCAGAGAACCACAATTTTATCAGAAACCGATCAAAAATATGAGGTAAAAATCTGGACATTCTGCAAAAATTTGGACAGTTGAGAGGTATAATCATGGTATAATTAAAGTTCATGAAATTAGTCTTGTTTCAGTATTTGATGTTAGCCAAAAGTGCCTTCACACACACAATGTACCCAGAACTCACTCACCCCTGCCATTCATATGGAGTTACATGTATTGGTAGCATATCTAATTAAGACTCTAAAATCTGTTTTATGAGACCCATTGCTCCTACTACCACTGGAACTGTCTGGGTATCTTTCTTCCACTATGCTCTCATTTCTGCCTGCTAATCTTCATATTTTATGATTGTGTCTCTGTACATGTGACACCCCTAGAGGGCATATGGACTAACTGGTCCAAGGTGTTTGCATTTACAAGGTCCAGAAATCTCTGGACTTGCATCACGTTGGGAGGTGTGCATGATTCAAAGTAGCCCAGGAGTATGGTATTGGGTTGAATGGAGAAGACTAATGTCTTTTGGCTTTTCCCACTTAGGGGTCGCCACAGCAGAACTCTGGTCGGCTAATGATTGGCAGTGGATTTTTATGGCACCGAGTTGCCAGCCTGATGCCCAACCTTCAAAGAAGGCAAACCATTCATGCATGCACCTACCTGCATGTCTTTAAATGTCACTCAACTGCAGGGAGGAAATGCAGAATCCACACAAAAGGCGCTGCAGCCAAGAATCGAATAGGAGAACCTCTTGCTGCGAGGCAACAATGCTAACCGCTGCACCACTGCGGCCTATATACCTCCATAAAATTGAAGTATGTACTAAGATTTTCCTGGGTCACATTGATGGACTTATAGCTTGCAAGGATATGGCATGGGACTTTGTCCAACGTAATTTTGATGTTGAAAAGCTCAAGTGCATCAGGAAATTGTTTTGGCAAAAAAACTGTTTGGAGGCTGCTTGCTTTTAATGTAGAGACACCTCTACCTTTTGTCATGAGAATCAAAACAGTTTTGGACTATACTGGAGAACTTCCACAAATCTTCTGACATACATACATGGGTAGACAATCTGCACTGCAGCTCCAGAGTCAGACTATCGGATCATCTCCATTTTCCAGCACCTGAACCCTGGTATAAGCTCTCTGTCAGGCCAAAGGGTACAAACTCTCTCTATAAATGGAACACATCTTTCTGTCCAGTTTATGAAAATGGGGGCAACACAATTTTAACAATGCAAAAGTATCATCTTCACCTCCCCAGCAAGCAAGGGCATATTTTCTTCATGAAAATAAGTTTGCATTTCCCACTGATTTCACAAGAGTAAAAGCCAAGATGCATGGCTACAGGAGAAGGTGTGAGACAACATTCATCCTTAACATATCAATACACATCCCTCTGCAAAAATGTGTAACCACAGCACTGTGTGCACGCGACACTAACAGCACTGTGTACACATGACACAGTAACCACAGCACTGTGTGCACACTACACCATAACCACAGCACCATGTGCACGCGACACTATAACCACAGCACCATGTGCACGTGACACCATAACCACAGCACCGTGTGCACGCGACACCGTAACCACAGCACCGTGTCCACATGACACTAACAGCACCGTGTGCATGTGACACTGTAACCACAGCACCATGTGCACGTGACACTAACACAGCATCATGTGCATGTGACACCATAACCACAGCACTGTGTGCATGTGACACCGTAACCACAGCACCATGTGCACGAGACACCGTAACCACAGCACCATGTGCACAAGACACCATAAACACAGCACCGTGTGCACAAGACACCATAAACACAGCACTGTGTGCACGCGACACCATAAACACAGCACCGTGTGCACGCGACACCATAAACACAGCACAGTGTGCACGCGACACCATAAACACAGCACCGTGTGCACGCAACACCGTAACCACAGCACCATGTGCACGTGACACAGTAACCACAGCACCATGTGCATGCGACACCATAACCACAGCACCATGCGCACGCATCATAACCACAGCACTGTGTGCACGAGACACCATAAAGTACAGTTTTGTACCTACCATAAATGTAGATGTTCGAGGATCCACATTGCTGCAGTCCTAACTATTGGGTAGTCCGCTGTCCAGTCGGCCCGAATACCAAAGTATATGGCTGACGTCGGTCAGGGCGCATTAGACTGACGTCAGTACGTCAGGGTACTAATGCGCATGACCGACGTCATATCCTCAGTCTTTTCTTGCCCCAGATGTCAGAAGACCCTAAAAGACAAGGCCAAATATACCTGCACCAAAATATGTACAATATATACAAAATTACCAGCATATAACCTCACCTACACAACCACCCCTAAACACAGAGGGGAAGGAGGGAGGGTAAATTGGACTGCAGCAATGTGGATCCTCGAACATCTACATTTATGGTAGGTACAAAACTGTACTATGTTCTTCATTCCACATTGCTGCAGTCCTAATTATTGGGTAGAATCCCAAAGCAGAGGTAAGGGAGGCTGGCAAATCATAAAGAAGCAGGAGCTGACAATATGCCTTGCAAAATAGCTGTGGCAAAACCAGCCCTAGACTTAGAGTAGAGAGGAAGGTGATAATGCTTAGAGAAAGTATGCACTGAACTCCAAGTAGCTGCCTTCAAAATATCCTTAGTTGCCACCCCCCTTAGAAATGCTGTTGAAGTGGCAGTAGCCCTAGTGGAATGAGGCCTAATCCCAGCTGGAATCTCCTTGCCATGATGGGAATAACAAAATGCAATGCAAAACCCAATCCACCTAGAAATAGTTTGTTTTGACAAAGGCTTGCCCTGCGAACTCAAAGCAAAAGAAACAAACAACTGCTGAGACTGCCTAAAATCCTTAGTCCTGCTTAAATAATAACGCAATTGCCTGTGTACATCTAAAGTATGCAAAATCTTTTCCCCTTTATTTTGAGGATCTGCATAAAAAGTAGGCAAATGAATAGTTTGGTTTAAAGCCACACTAGAAACCACCTTAGGCATAAAGGAAGGATTAGTACATAATGATACCCTATCCTTATGAAAAATCAAAAAAGGCTCAACCGCCATAAGGGCCTGCAACTCAGAAACCCTTCTTGCAGAAGTAATGGCCAACAAAAAAGCAGTCTTCCATGACAAGTATTTCAGTTCAGCAGTAGCCGAGGCTCAAAAGGTTGTAGAGTAAGTTTCTCCAACACAAAATTGAGATCCCAAGCAGGAGTAGGAGCTCATGGGGGTCTTATATTCTTTGCCCTCTAAGAAATTGCTTGAACAAAGGATGTGAAAACAATGGTGGGTCACAATCATAGTGAGCTGAAATTGCTGCAGCATGAATCTTAATGGAAGAGAAAGACAAACCTTTGTCCAGTAACTCAGTAAGATATTGAAGAGCCACACTCAAATTAGGCTCAGAAATCTCCAAATTCTTTGCTGCAGTCCAAAATAAAAATCTCTTCCATTTTTCTGCGTACACTTTCCTTGTACTAGGTCTTCTGGCTTCCATAATCACATTTAAAACTTGATGAGGAAGTTGAGACCTGCTGTCTTTCAAAACAGAATATGCCAGGCTGTTAGATGAAGAGAGTGAAGCTTGACATTGAGCCGGTGACCATCCCTCTGAGACAACAGGTGTGGAATCAAGGGTAAAGGCCATGGAGGCTTCCTTACCAGACTCCTCAGTAATGGGTACCAGTGCTGCCGAGGCCAATCTGGAGCTATTAAAATCATCCTTGGCTTGTCTTGTCTGACCTTTAGAAGCACCTTTGGGAGAAGAGGCAGAGGTGGAAAAGCATACACATGAAGATTTTTCCAACTGAAAGAAAGAGCATCCACTTTCCAAGCTGTGTGATGAAACCTCTTTGTGCAAAACTTTGGCAGCTGTTGGTTTAGTGGAGAAGCGAACAGATCTATGTCTGGAGTTCCCCATGACACTGTCAATTTTTGAAATACATGAAGATCCAGTTTCCACTCGTGGGGATCCATGATTTGTCTGCTTAACACATCTGCTAAGGAGTTCTGTGCTCCCGGCAGAAACCTTGCCTGAAGAGTTAGTTGCAAGCTGAGCGCAGTCTCCCATAAAATCATTGCTTGCCTGCACAATGGGTAAGAATGTGTTCCCCCTTGTTTGTTGATGTACCACATGACAGTTGTGTTGTCTGTTAGAATCAACACCTGTCCTGGAAGAAGTAACTCCTTGAAAGCCATTAATGCAAACTGGACTGCTAACATCTCTTTCATGTTGATATGTAGATGCTGTAGAAGGTCTTCCTTTTCTTGAGCCAGAATCAGGCAGTCGTCCAAGTAAGGATAGATTTGAATTCCTTTTAGCCTGAAGTAAGCTATCACTGGAGCCAGAACCTTTGTGAATACTCTGGGCGCAGTAGATAAGCCAAAGGGCAATGCAGAGAACTGATAATGAGAATTTCCAGCTCGAAAACACAGATACTTCCTGCAACTTAGTCTTATAGGCACATGAAGGTAAGCTTCCCTGAGATCTAAAGTTACCATCCAGTGATCTTTGCCCAGCAGAGGTAAAAGCTGTTGTAACGTCAACATTTTGAACTTGGGAATGTCCAGATAAGTGTTGAGGATAGATAAATCCAAAATTGGTCTCCACGTGTTCCCCTTCTTTGGTACTAGGAACAGGCGAGAATAAAACCTAGGCCCCTTTCTGGCACAGGAACTGGCTGAATGGCCCCTATTTCGAGCAACAGAGAAATTTGCTTGTGAGCCTCTGTTCTTTGTAGAGGAGGAATGTCTGGCATGCCTTTGAAAGGAGGCAAGGTATGGAAATAAAACCTGTAACCGTGGTGAATGATATCCAGAACCCATCTGTCTTGGGTAATTAAATCCCAATTTTCTTTGAAAAGAGACAGCCTTCCTCCCAAAGGTGCTGCCAGGCGAGAATGTACTGGCAGCTGAAAAGGCAGGTCATTGGGTCTGCTTACGAAGGACTGACCCCTGCCCTCACCAGAAGACTGAGCAGGGAACTCCCTGTCCTAGGCCTAAAAGAACCTTGAGCTCTGCCCCTACCACGTCTAGACCTACCCCTAGACTGGGAATCATAAGCAGGATAAGTCCATCCCTTAGTAGGCCAATTTCTACTAAACTTCGAGGCTGAACCTGCAAAAATCCTTAACAGTTTGCATAGACTTAGCCTTGTCCTCCATTTTCTTTAAAACTGCTTCCACAGGCGCACCAAACAACACATCAGACTGTAAAGGAGCATCCAAAATCCTTGTTTTAACATGCTCAGCTAAATTCTGATCCCTCAACCAGGCGTGCCTGAAGAACAGAACCAGTGGCAGCCACCCTCGAGGAGGCCTGCACAGCATCAAAACCACACTGCAGGGAATGTTTACCCACCTGTTCAGACACATGAACTAAATCCTGCAACTCTTTACACTCAATACCTTCTGCCAGAGCATCCACCTTAGATTTCAATTGTGAAAGGAGATAATTCTGATATTTTAACATGTGAAACTGACAATTCAATGCCCTCATGGCTAAAGTGGAAGAAGTATACACTTTCTTTCACCATCTATCCAAAGCCCTTGCCTCTTTATCAGGAGGAACAGGATTTTTAACAACAGAGGCCTTCACACCTTTAGGCCCCTGAGAGACAGTTTCCGGGTCTGCCCTAGGACTCTTAAAAAGATACTTATGAGCTTCAGGCACCCTATAGTACCTATCCGGTTTAACTGGGGCAGGAGGCAAAGAATCTGGATTCAGGGAAGCCTCTGCAAAAACATCTTCCACCACATTCAGAACAGGAGGTATAGCTAAAGGCCTATGCTGGGGTAAAAACAAGAATTCCCTAAGCCTCTTCCTAGAGTCAGAGAAATCTTGACCTTCCCATTTAAAATGCTCCCTCATGGAATGCAGAGTCTCTGAAAATGAAAAATCCTCAGGAGGAGAAGCTGAAGGAGTAGAATCATCCACATCAGAATCAGAATAAGGAGGATACTCCTGCAAGTCTTCAGCCGAAGACTCAGAAGCCTTCGAACATTGCTCAAAACTCTCAAACTCAGGTTCCACCCTAGGCCTCTTATCAGGAGGGGGCATAGAACCCCTAATCATAGTAATTAAATCCTCTGCCATTTTAAGCATATGTTTCTTAGGCAAAGACCCTGAAGCACTAGGAGAAATCCCCACTGAAGCTAAACTTGGCCTGCCTCTCAAAGAAGCCTTGGAAACAGAAGGGGAGGCCCTAACCACCTTAGGAAGAGAGGGAAGAACAGCCACCTGAGAAGCCCCTCAGCCTGGCCTACTTCCTGAGAGGACACATCTTGTAACAGTAAAGTCTCTCCCTGAGACTCCAAAGAAACTCCTGGCAGAACCTCCGGCTCCACTGAGCCTTCTAGAGAACCGACGTCCGGGACTTTCGGTTCTTCAACTCTAGGCTTTGCTGCTTTGTCCTTGCGCTTTTTGGCGAGCGGGCGGAGCATCCAACGGCATTTTATAATTACAACGCTTCCCAAAACTAACCTGGCACAGTCTAACCTTCTCTTAATAGTGCGTTTGTTAAATCTAGCACAAGAGCGGCATCCAACAACGCCGTGCTCAGGCCCTAAACAAGGTATACACAAAGTATGGTAATCCCTATGAGGTATCTGTTTCCCACAAGAAATACAGTTATTCACTTTTTCTGACATCCGGTTAAATACTGAGGCAAGAAAAAACCAAAATATTCCCCAACGGGGTACTTAGCCAACTTTGATTCGGTCTGAAACTCTGACTTCAGAAACTTTCAGAACGCCAACCTGCACTCGCAAAATTGCTTCTGCATCGGACCATGCGGCAAAAAAGACTGAGGATATGACGTCGGTCATGCGCATTAGTACCCTGACGTACTGACATCAGTCTAATGCGCCCTGACCGACGTCAGCCATATACTTTGGTATTCGGGCCGACTGGACAGCGGACTACCCAATAGTTAGGACTGCAGCAATGTGGAATGAAGAACATCCACAGCACCGTGTGCTCGAGACACTAACCACAGCACCGTGTGCACGCAACACCATAACCACAGCACCGTGTGCATGCGACACCATAACCACAGCACTGTGTGCACATGACACCATAACCACAGCACTGTGTGCACTTGGCATCATAACCACAGCACTGTGTGCAAGTGACACTGTAACCACAGCACTGTGTGCACATGACACCATAACCACAGCACTGTGTGCACTTGGCATCATAACCACAGCATTGTGTGCATGTAACACTGTAACCACAGCACTGTGTGCACGCGACACCATAACCACATCTGAAATAATGATTAATTCTCTCTTTTTACTTCATTTACTTGACATTGTCTTAGGGCATGTTGAAACTACGACAACTACATCTCATTAGATGTTTAGCTATTTTATCACTGCTGGGTTATGTTGCATCTGTCCTTGCCTTGTACGTAAATCAGTGTGTCTTATATAGAGTATTTTATTAAACCACTTCAGAATACGATTAAGAAAAGTGACTGAATACGATAACAATGGGACAAGCTGTTGGGATACTTTTCCTGTCATTTTTTTCCTTCGTAAAAACTGTTTTAATTACTTCCAGACACTTTATTTTATTTATTTTTATTTATTTAAATTTGTTGACCGGGAGTGTCCGACTGGACGTGGGTCCATTTTCAGTGGAGGCCCGGGGAGAAAAGCTCCACAGTAAAATAAACAGACAGTAGTTACATTGGATTACATAGCGATTAACAATTTAACATAGAAATTACTTACAACATATTTACAGATGAAGAACATAGTACATCAGTAGACAATTAGAATCTTTATCTGTGAAGTACATAACAGGCATTAACAAATGTAACAATGACAAGTTCCTGCTGTATAATAAGTACTAGGCTTATGAGCATCTGAGCTTGCTATCATCAAGGTAGTTAGTGGAGGTGAAAGAATAGTAGTAGTTGGATGGGGTGGATGATATTAGAGTGGGAGTTGCAAGGGCATAGCCAGCATGTTTTTAGGTGTGCTTTTAATAAAGTTTTGAAGTTGGTGCATGATAGTACAGAGGTAATTGTGGGTGGGAGTGAGTTCCATAATTTGGCTATGGCGCAAGAGAATAGTGCTTCACCAGCAGAGTTATTGGCTTTAGTGATCTGCAAGTGATTTTTGTTGCTGGATCTTAGTGGTCTGGTGGTGCAATAGGGTTGGAGTAGATTCTGGAGGGATGGGACATTTAGTGGATGGTTTACTAGTTTGTGGGCGAGTGAGAGTTGATACCACTGAAGGAGGTGAGGGAGTTCAAGCCAGCCCAGTTCAGCAAGTGAGAGACAGTGGTGACTACGGTAAGATGCCCCTGTGGCGAATTTGGCGATTTTGTTGTAGCATGTCTCTAGCTTGTTTAGATCACATTGCCTTAGGTTGGTATATACTGGAGAGGCATAAAGTAGGGTGGAGATAAGGTGGGAATTTGCTATTGAAATCTTTGCTGCTTTGGTGAGAAATTGTTTATTTCTGTATAATGCTCCTAGTTTTTTTGTGGACTTTTTATGGTCATGGATATGTGAATGTCAAATTTTAGTTTATTGTCTATTTCCACTCCTAGCAATTTGGTGTGTTCAGTTGGGTATATAGTGGTGTTGTCTTTTGCTGTGATGTTAAAGTAAGAGTTGTTTTGAGCATGTTTGGTGGGTTGGAAGATGAGTTGTTTAGTTTTGTTTGGGTTGAGTATTAACTGGGCATCGGATAACCATGTTTCAACAGAGGAAAAGGCTTCCTGTGTGACTTTTTGCAGTTCGGGTAGGGACTGGGCTGAGCAGATGATGGTCGAGTCATCTGCGTATTGGATGAGTGTGCCATGTTTGGTGGCAGAGGCTAGATTATTGGTGTAAACAGAGAAAAGTAGGGGTCCAAGTATGGATCCTTGGGGAACCCCTATGGAGACAGGTAGTTGGGGAGATATGTCATTCTGCCATACAACGGATTGTTGGCGGTCAGACAGGTAACTCTGAAACCAGTTGGTGACCGATTGTGAGAAGGATAGGTTATTGAGGACAGAGATAAGTTGTTTGTGTGGGACATGTCAAATGCTTTAGATAGGTCTAGGAAAGTAGCAGAGGAGAGATAGCCATTGTTTTTATGCTGAAGGATAGTTTTAGTAAAGGACAGTAAGGCAGTGGTGGTGCTATGGTTTGGTCGGAAACCATGCTGAGTACTGGAAAGGAGGTTGTTAGTAAGGAGGTAGTGTGAGACCTGAGAGTGTATGCATCTCTCTAGTATTTTGGAGACTGGAGAGAGAATAGCTATGGGGCGGTAACTGGTTAGTTCTGCAGAGGGTCCGCCTTTGTGGAGGGGAATTATATGTGAGACTTTCCACAATGTGGGAACGTAACTTTCTGACAGAGATCGGTTAATCAAGATGGATACTGGGTAGGCCAGAGCATCAGCTGCTATTTGTAGGTATTCACTTGGGAGGTTGTCTGCTGCTAATTTGGTGGGTTTAAGTTTAGTTAAGAGTTTTTTTATGTTGGAGGTAGGTACAGGAGAAAAAGAGAAGGCAGTGGGGAGATTACTAGTTGAAGGTGTGGGTTGGAGGGGGGGGGTTGTGTTGTTTAGCTAGTGATAGTATGGTTTGGGTGAAGTGTGTGTTGAATGAGGTAGCAATATTTTCTGAGGAGTGAGGGATGTTAGGAGGAGGGATACTGACTTTACCTGGGTGGAGGATGGAGTTTATGGAGGACCAGAATTGTTTGGGGCTGTGTTGTGAGGAGTCTAGGGCAGACTGGTAGTATTGGAATTTGTCCTGTTTTATTAGCTTTTTGACTCTATTGCGTAGTTCTAGGAATTTCTGTCTAGCTGCGGGGGTTTTGGTTTTGTGCCAGTGCTCCCAGCCTTTATCTCTGTTTTTCATTTCTGACTTAGCGGTTTTCTGTAGCCATGGGGAGGATTGTGCTTTGGTTCTGGAAAATCTTATGGGGGCATGGTAATTAAGGATGTTCAGGAAGGTAGTATTAAAAAATTCAACTGCGTCATCTAGACTGAGGTACTTTAGAGCATGCCAGTTGCATTCTTTGAGGGATGAGATGAATGTGAGTGGGTTAAAGTTTATTTTTTTACGTATTTGACGATAGATGACAGGTTTAGCTTGGTACAGGTATTTTTTGAGTAGGAATGTTGGGGAGTCATCACTGAGGCTATCTGATAAGCAGCCTGTTATATATGACTGGGGGTTCTTACTGACTAGTATCCAATCCAGGGTAGTGTGCTTGCTGGAGTTTTTATTTATCCTTGTTGGTGACTGGACTAGTTGGGTGAAGCCATGAAGGTGTACATGATGGGTTGGGATTGTTGCCAGAACAGGATTGCCAGTCAATATTGAAATCACCTAAGATGATAGTTTCTTGGGGGAGATGGTGGGTAGACCAGCTGAGGAGGTTTTCTAGTGGAGGAATGTTTTGGCCAGGTGGGAAGTAGCATCCAATTATGTTGATGGTTTTGTTTTGGTTAATTTTGAGGTTGGTATATATTATTTCTTCATTGCCTATTTGTGGAGCTGATGATTTTAAGATCTGGATGTTTAGATGCTGTTTAAATATTATAGCTACACCACCTCCTTTTTTGTTTAGCTGGTCTACTCTTAGTATGCCATAACCTGTAGGGAGTATTTGCTCACTGGTAATGTGAGATTTTAGCCAGGTTTCTGTCAGGATGACTATATCTGGGGAGTATAAGTCTATGGCGGCATGGAGTTCATGGACTTTGTTGGATATACTTCTAATATTTAGGCTTAGTAGAAGGAAGTCACTTGGCTTTCTATTGGCTGTAATATGGGAGAAGTTGTGGTTTCTAGTCTGATTATGAGGATTGGGGTTGGAGATGGTAGGGTCAGGGTTGGGGTGGATGTCTCCACTTAGGGCTAGTTTTGATATGCATGAGATTATTAGTTTTCTCACTTTTTGAATGTGTTCGTTTATAAGGGAAACTTTATGATTGTGCTCTGTGGGTAATAGGTATGATGGGAGGGTTACTATGTAAAGTTGTAGGGATGCTTTACGTTTGAGTAATATAGTTGGAAGAATATGTGGGGGGTGCATAGGGATGGTTCTTGAGCTGGTGGGAGGGGAGTTGAGTATGGGTGAGACATGGGTGGTGGTGTGAGTAGTAGTACAGTGGTAGTGGTTGAGTGGGGGAATGATGGAGCTTTGGTAGGATGTAAGATATGCAAGGAGAGTGCATCCAGTGAGCAAAGGAAAGGTATGCTTGTACATGTCAGTTGAGGAGGTGTGATAGTAGAGGGAATATGGAGGAGGTAGTGTTGGGTTAGCGCTGTGGTTGGCTATTGGAAAGATGGGAGGGGTTTGAGTGCAATAAAGGTGGGACCACTGGTGGTGGGAGGGAATAGGGAGCAGAGTGGGGAGTGAAGCGGGTAGAGACCCTGTTAGGTTCTTGTATGAGGGGCTGGAAACAATCACAAAGCAAGACAAGTATGTGTTAAGAAACAATCACAATTGACCAAGGACTGCTCAAACTGTTTTCTTAATTTCTCAGGTGGAAAAACAGGATAACCTTGTATCAGTAGGCTACTGTGGTCATAGTTTAAATTAACAAAAACACAGTATTGAACTGTTATGGATACTATTTGCTAACAGAAGGGAATAAGAGAAAGTGGAAGATGTGTGTGGTGGTGGTAGGGAGGGGCTGCTTACAGCCAAAGCACAGTGCTCTCCAGGGGAAAATGAAGATTGGCTCAAACAGGTAGACACATACTCAAAGTTAACTGTAGCTGTTTGCAGACAGTTCAGACCCGGACTGCGCTTTTCTTATAAGAATGTTAAAGGTGGTACCGCAGTTTAATACTTAAGAGTGGTGTTAGGTCTAGAAAAGAAGAGTACAGAGAGGAGTAAGCACTTTTGAGATGGTAAATATATATTATAAAGATTATAAAAAACACACTGAGCAAATAGCTACCACATGCAGGACAATGTCCTGAACCACTACTTACTATATGCAGATACTGAGCCAATTGGAAGAACATTAGAAAACAAAAACCCAGACAGTTATGCAGCCACAGATGTCATTTTTTTCCTACCATATGTTATTAGTTCCAGTTATTCCTAAACTGATGAAATTTAGTAACATATCTTTGCAGGAAAATAAAATAGTGCTTCATTCCTGTGTGTGTTGTCCTTCAGATAAGATGTTAAACATAACCCCTGACTGCTCGAGTTGGTGACAGCTCAGGTGAATGTAAAATATTCCATACCATCTATCACAAAGAGTAGGGAAAGTTCTGTAATACCCTGACCAAATTTTCCCTAGAAGTATAAATACCTCCTTAGGTCTCCCCTTAAAAGTCGCCACTGTCCTAATGGGACAAACATAACTAACCAAAGGATAAACAAATTAAAAAATGGCTTACCCTATTTGTAGGTCATATGCAGCCAGTGTGCCATCTTTGTTCACTACCCTAGGCACCCAGTAAAATAAATCATTCTGGACGTCGCTTATAAGGCCTCATTCACACAACTCTGTGGAGCATACTAACAGAAACTATTTGCAAAAATAATCAGCATAATAAAATAACTAAAGCACTGCATGGTGAGGTAGACAGCCTTTCTTATGGCAAACAATGGGCCACAGGGTATTGTGGGATTTCAGATTATTAGCCAGTGTTGAGATCTTTTGTTTCACTACTGTACAACTGGTACATATGTTACAACATATCTAAAATGTATATCATAAAAATAGGAATTCACAATTAATACTAAAAAATGTTTGTAATGCTATGAGTCTGATTATGCCAAACTGGTAAAAAGAGAAATTCTACAAGAAAGGACTATTAATCAGCTTATACATGGTGTGAAATAAAATGCATTTAATTTTTCATTGGGATAATTCCTTTATTTTAAAATAATCAGAATTTTTAGTCCACTTAAATTGATCTAATAGTTTGAAAAGCAAATTAATTTTTTTTTCTGTAGTAGTAGACCCCTAACTTTCTGTAGAAGAACCACAAAGGCATGCCATCTGCATGATATCCAGGAAAAAGTCAGTGAACCGTAAACATTTTTTAAATGTCACTGGTTCATTTTTTACTTTACTGTATGTTGCATTTAACTGGCAATATCCTGGGCCTTATCTCTGACAGAAATGAAGAAAAACATCTGTCAAGGCATTGTTTGCCTTCACTGGAAAACAGAATATAAGATAAGAAAATCCATCCTAAAACATTCATCGCCGCTTATTAGAACATTTCTTACCAAATCTGATAATGTTCACACCTGTGAGTTAAATGTCAAAGTGACATATCCACTGTGCTCTGTTCATCAGAAAATTGCTTTCATGTACTGAGGTAACCTGTCCAGATGAAAGATGCATCTTTTTTATTAATAAAACCTCCCTAACCTATCCAGCCCTCCCAAATGTGCTATACCTCTCTCTCCTACTTTCAGCTCTGTAGAATACATAAAGTGAGGTAGATCTTTTTTTCAGAACATTTTCAGAAGTTTTTTTTTAAATAAAATTCCTGACAATTTACAAAAAATCCACACGGCATCACAGTGCACAATCACTGCTAAAGAAAAAGACAGATGAAAATAGTAAAATATTAATAAAGGATGCATACTGATTCTAAAGAAATAAAGTGGGGAATGTACATAGATTACAAAGCCTGTAAGGCAACTAACATGATACAGGAGTATATCTAGAACCTGTTACAGATGACAATGAATCACAGAGTGCTGGTACCTAGGATCACATTAGCCTCACAAAAATGTAGGGGCAGAAGCTTTTCCTACAAACAATTGCATGGTGTAGTCTAAATATCACTCACAGTCATGATGGGATGGGGGTGGAAAGCAAAGGTACATAAACCAGAGGTTACTGAGAAAACAAACTGATTGTGAAACATAGATTTAATCACAGATTACTAGTTGAAAATAGTCATTAAAATTGCCATTTCAACCTTACTCTGTAGGCTATTTCCAAACACGATTTTCTAGCACAATATAGATTTTAACCGTTATTTTCATTTTTATTACGCTAGCTGCCTTTCTGGGCCATTTTAAGCCTCGCCAGTTTCCCTTTTTTTGCTCAAAATAATCCATCTAATTTTAATATAGATTTTGATATAGATTGCCAAACAACTGGGTCAACTCTTATTGTCGATGTGGCAGTTTCCTGGGGTAGAGGACTTCCCAAAGCATACAATGATGCATTTTTGGCTTTTAGTTTCAGACTATGATTTTGACATCAGTTATTTATTTGAGACAAACCTTTCTTTAACATTTGAGGATTCAATGACTGTTCCTAGCTTTCAATCGTCTGCAAACTTGGTCAGCCAGAGGCCTTTGGTATTGGTTTTAACTTCGGAAAAGTAGATGCCAAACATGTATGGTGCCAGAACAAAACCCTGAGGGAATCCAGTCATGACTGTATGTATGTGGAGGAAACTTCCCCTATTTTGATTATCTGCATCCTATCCATGAGCCAGTTGGCAATCCAGCAGGTCATATAGGGGTTTATCCCCAGTTTATGTAGTTTTTCTACTATGCTTAAATGGGGAATTGTATCAAAAGCTTTAGCCAGGTCAAGGTATGTGGTGTGTATCATTTTGCCTTCATCTATTGCTTTGGTGACCATTTCAAAATAATCCATCAGGTTGAGTAAGCATGACCTGCCCGTGACAAATCCAAACTAAGACAGGTATAGTCTTTGGAGGTTCCCCATGTCCTGAATAACTCCTTAAGTCTTTCCATGGCTTTGCATATGAGGCTGTCAAGACTTATGGGTCTGTAATTGTCTGGGTCTGTGGAAGGTCACCCCTTATGCAGGGGAATTGACTAGCGCTGTTCTCCATTCACTTGGTACAAAACCAGTAAGGAGGCGGAGACGGAACAGTGTTAGGGGTGTGACTAAATCTTGCTTCATACTATTTAAGGTGCATCCTGGGATATTGTCAGGACCCACTGATGCAGTATTTTTAGCTTTTGATCGCACTTTTAGGACTTGGTCCTGTATGATAGTTGTATGCGAGCCAGTTTCAGGTATATCTTGAAGGACAGATGGGGGAAAGGAAGGGATAAAGTTAGACAATTTTATTGGTCAGTAGTTTAACTGTATCTGCAGCCTCAGTGAAGGTAACATCTTTCACAATCAGCTTAGAGCACTGCTGCACTGTGCTTTTGAGATTACAAACATTACTAAAAATGCCTTGTGTAGCTATTTCAGCCTCAAACTTGGCTTTGATGGACTTTAAGCTCCTGAGTTGTGTGTTTATTTCAGTGACAAGGGCTCTAACATTCTGAGAATAACTTTTCTTACTTTTAGCCAAAATCGTTTTCCTTTTAATATAAATCATGCTGATATTATAGTTCTACTATGTGGGGTTGTTTCTGGAGTTTGCCCTGCATTTCTTGTGGGTTACAGCATCTGTGCAGCTCTTTGTATGCTCTTATAGTGTGGTGGTGTACATTTCTGAATATTCAGTGGAGTTAACGGAGTTGGTGGGGATTTGAAGCTTGTTAATGTATCACTTAGGAGTAGTCCGTCAAAGAAATTGCTAAAGGTACCCTGGATAGATGGGATCTCTGGTTTTAATTTCATTTAGGAGGAGACTGCTTTATGATCATTCCTAGCAAGTGAAGATATGCAAGGGACAGAGCAAGATGTCCCCATATTAGTAAGGACAAGATCAAAAATGTTATTCCCCTTAGTGGGTATTCTGACTAAATTGTTCAAGGGTGTTTGCACTGGCAAAGTCCAGGAATCTCTGTACTTGTGGTGGTGATTTCTCAGGCTACAGCTGGATAATTTAGATTGCATAGGAATATGGTATTGGGTTTAATACTGGAATCAAGTTCATCTACTGACATCTATGTATCAATTGATTGGAATAAAAAAAGACTGATGGAACAACATTTAGCAAACCACGAGGGTAAGTTTTTTTGCAGGGGGGGCAGGACACCTCCCACACCCTCAAAACATGCACTTAGTTTGAGGTCACAAAACAGTGAAAACAGAAAACTCTTATTGCCACAAGCTGTTCTGACAATGTTCCCTTGAGTAACCAAATTTTATTTAAAGACCGTCAGTAGAATAACTCGTTCTCTGTTGTATTCTAATTTAATTTTAGTTTACTTTTGTTAACCAGGTTTGTCCAACTAGTTTCAGCTACAAAAAGAAAAGAGAAAAAAAAAACACCTTTCAGTAGTAGCACAGGGAGAAAAGGAACAGCATATTGCAAGATTTTTAAACAGACATTCAGTAATTGCATGAACACACATAAAGTAGTACACGCTAACAATTAATAATTTACTTACTAATTAGATTACATTAATATGAAATAAAGGCAACTATTACAGTATAAAAGATGTTTATGCATTTAGAAGATATTGAATGTTAGACATTTGATGAGAAGTATTAGTGGGTTTGTCAAACAGATACTAGATGTTGTGATTAGTGCTTAGAATTTCAAAGAAATGGAAGTGAGATAATGAAACTTAGTAGGGCAGAAAACGTCAATACTGTAGTTAAGAGGTGTGGTGTTAAATATGTTCAGAGACCATTATATATGGGTATTACTGTAGAAGGTTTTTTATTAGAATTATAGAAGAAGGGGGGCAGCAAACAGCGTCACAAATTATGCATACGGCTCAGAGATACTAGTATAACTATTCAGGTATCGGTAAAGTCTGATTGTAGGGAATTAGGATTCCAAGTGAAGAGAAACTAACAATCATCTTCTTTCGGCTTTTTCCCAGTTAGGGGTCGCCACAACGGATCACCTGTCCGCTCATGATTGGTTTTATGGTGTCGAGTTGCCAGCCCAGCACCCAACCTTCCACAGAAGGCACACACTCTCACACATAGGGCCAATTTAGAGTGTCCAGTCCACTAAAGATTACAGGGGTACTTATCCTAGAAGCATACAGGAACAGATCCCTTAGTATGATATGTGAAGATTTACTTGCATTTTAAGCAAGTTTACATTCTGAATTAATTTCAGTGGTAGTGGGATGTGGTTTCATAGTTTAGCTACACTATTTGAATACAGAGAGTCACCTCTAGTATTAGATGATTTGGTTAGAGTGATTAGGGATTTTTTTTTATAACACATAAAATCACATAAAATTCAGTTGGGTGAAAAGTGTTGCATTAAATTATTAAAGGCTGGGCAATTTTCTGGCTTATACAGAAGTCTATATATTGTAGTTAGCTAAAAGAGCTAGGTGATGTGATACTTCTAACCAGTTAAAGTCTTTGAGTGCTAGGCAGTGGTGTCTTCTACTGTTAGTTTACTGCAGACATGGCTAGTTATTATAACATTGCTCAGGTCTGAACATTTGAGATTTAAAGGTTTGTGAAGACTGGGGCTGTACAGAGTAGAGACGGCTGTAAGAAAGAGTTTATAGGTCCTTCTAGCTATACATGTGAAGTAGCTTTTTACTCTGTATAATGTATCTAGTTTTTTATGAGGTCATTTTAACCATGTGTGATACATGGTGCTCAAATTTCAATTGGTCATCTATGATGACACAAAGTCACTTTGTGTGGTTTACTTGTACTATCATCCTGTTGTTGGCAGAGATGATAGTGAATAGTGTTGCTTTGGTATAGACACGTTTTTGGGATAAAGAGCAGCAGTTTAATTTTTTAGGGTTTAGAAGTAGTTATTTAGCAATGTTTTAGTCGATAAAAGGACTGTTGTGTAAGGTCTTGGAGCTTAGAGAAAGACTTGGCAGAGCAGATTAGGGTCAAGTCATCAGCAAATTTAACTAAGGTAGCATTTGTTGCAACAGTGTAGAGGTCACTGACGAATATATTTAAAAGTATGGGGCCTAGTATTGATCCTTGTGTGACGCCTCCTACAGTTACACGCAACAAGGTGCAGAAATCTTTGTTCCATTTCACTACTTGTGCTCTGTTTGAGAGGTAGCTGTGGAATCACTGCAGTGAAGAGTTGGTGAGCCCTAAGGTTGAGGGTTTACGTAAACTTCTGGTGGGAGACGGAACGAAATGCTTTGGTAACTATAGGAAGGTAATGGGTGCCAGGCTTCCAGCAGTTCTATAGGTGACGACAGTATTAACATTCATCCAAGCAGTAATTGTGCTACGATGGATATGGAAGCCATGTTAGGATGACGACAGAACCTGGTTGATTATCTATCAGATGGTGAGAAGTTGCATATGAATCCATTTTTTCTAATATTTTTGATAGCAGAGATAAAATGGCAATCGCCCTCTAGTCTGAAAGATCTGTGTTAATTTCACCCTTATGCAGTGGAATAATGAATGTTTTTTTTCATAGCTGGGAGACTTAATCAGTTCCATAATGGAAAGTAATCAGAAATGAGACTGTATATACAATAGCCTCTGCTGCTATTTTAACGTATTCACCAGGGTCAGTGTTAATAGGGTTTAATTTCTGGGGGTATTTTTTGACATCTGTGGGAACTGTTTGGAAGGAGAAATACTTGAGGCTAATTTGATTTAGACACCAAGGGAAAAAAAGCAAAATAAATATGTTAGTGTGTGTCAAATAAGCAGTAATAAATAAACCTACAAAAAACAAACTGCATAGACCTGTCATACAAAAGGGATAGTTGCTCAAAGCTTCTGCTGATGTTAGTATTTTTAGGCACGCATGCTTACATATTCTTCAAAGTAATGTTGCACAGACTAGGGGGATTGCACAGATTCCGGTTTCTCAGCAAAGGATTCCTGTATAGTAGAATTTTCTCAGGGAAGCAATTACCAGGGAACATATTTTTCACTTACTGCTTTAATGGAAAGTAGAGTCATCCATGCCAGGGATTGTAGTTCATGGCATGCTTGTATGATTATTTGGATCAAATGTATCTTCATTCATTGACATGATATGTAAAGCATGCAGTCAGAGACAGGAACTCAAAATAATACTGTGTAAACCCTTGGGGACCTTAACATTCACTGGGAGCATGAAATCAACTTCATTCCATTCTCCAGGCCCGAATAACATGGCTTCTACGATCACCAGCTTGGGACTGAACCAATCAACAAATCCAATCTACTAAGTGGAAGTTATAACCAACTTGACTGCGTTTGCACAAGTTGGACTACAGATTCTTCACCCCCTTCACTGGGCTAGCTGTACCCTTGACTAGAGTACAGTGTGATCTTGTTTATTTTATTTATATTTTTGGTCAAGATGCACCACCATATATCCCACATTATAGCTTAGCATTGACTCGGCAGCAGGGATCAGTAGTTCGATTTGGCCCGTAGTGATTACTCTTCAGTAATCACACTGCGCTAACTGCAGTACTGTTTTGCAGCACTTCAATATTCTCTTGCCAAAGCAAACAAATACAAAGCAAAAAATATCCGATTGAAACAAAATTCCATGCCCTGGTTATCACAGGGCCTAAACAAAGACCCTGCTGCATGGAGATAGGACCAAATGTAACAGTAATGAACACAATGTTGGCTATCCATAGGTTAGGTTAGTACTAAGCTAACTGCCCTTGTGAGCCATTTTAAGCCTAGCCAATTTTCCCTTGTGAGACTCAAACCCCGCATCTTGTGTTTGTAAGGCAAACACCTTAACCATTAGGCCACTCTCTACAAACGTTCTCTTAGAAACTGATTAGATGTTTTGCAAAAAAGGACAAAAGCAGCCTTTCTAAACAAGCATCAGGGTAGCCCTTCAGGAAATTGACAAAGGATCAGCAATAAAACATGAACGAATAAGAGTAAAACTTAGTAAAGAATATTTTAGAAGACTTAAATTAATCCCAAAAACAGCACTGACATCTAGGAACAAAATCCAAGTTATAAACCAATTTGTTTTTCCTTTTGGAGTGATTGATTGGCCCCAAAACATGTTGGATAGATTAGATATTAAAACAAGGATGTTTCATGCTCACCAAATGATTTATAAAAGTCAGTGCATACCAAGTTTATTATAGGTTCATACTAGGCTATCTGCCCAAGGGCAGTTATAAGCCTAGCCAGAGTTTTGTGGCTTTCGCCACCCCTTTAGTTTGGAGGATACTATGCCCATTATTTTGCTGTGCCTCTGTCAAGCAGTGACACTGAGATGATCCCTGGGTATATCTGTGATCTCCCATCCATTGGTCAAGATTCCTCTTGAACAAGGCCAGCGAGGTGCTCTGCCTCACATGTACCGGGATTTTGTTCCACAGCATAGGGAGTCTCTGGGTGATGAATCTGTCCCTCCAGCACGTCCTATTAATAACCGTGTCAAGGTTTAAGTCTCCCACCCTTGTAGTTCTGAGGGATCTAGATTTTTTGAGGTGAAGCATGTTCATCAATTCTGGGTTGGACATGGCCTTGTATGTCAGGCACAGGTCACCTCTGAGCAGGCGGTGGCGACTGAGTAGAGCTGAAGCTCCTTCAGTCGGGCAGCATAGGACATATCTTTGAGACCCTTTATCCTTTTGGTGAGGATCTTTTGGGGCCTTTCCAGTTGCTGCAGGTGTCGTGTCAGATACATTCCGAATGGGGCATTGTACTCAATCATTGGCCTGATGAGTGATGAGTACAGGGGGACGATGACTTCCCTTGATCTAGATGCGAATCCCTTCATGATCAGGTGGGCAATGTAGAAGGTCTTCCTAACTACTTTGGCAACGTGAGTATCAAATGAAAGGTTACTGTCAACCTGGGTACCCAGATCCCTGATAACCTCTTCTGTGCTTAGTGGGTTGCCGCCTATATGGTAGCTAGGGGTAACCTTGTTTTTCCCGAAGGGTATGACTATGCATTTTTTGGCGTTTAACTTTAAGCCATGGTTCTGGCACCAGTTTTCCATTTCTATAAGACCCTTTTGAAGGATATCTGTGTCAGATGTGTTCTCAACTATGGCGCCCAGTTTGCAGTCATCTGCAAATTTTGTCAGCCATAATCCTCCTGTGTTTGCTTGTACGTCTGAAAAGTAGATGCTGAACAGGAGAGGGCCCAGGACTGAGCCCTGTGGGACACCACTTGTGACAGGCTTTGAGTTTGACATGGCGCCAGCAACTCTGACCCTGTGGGTTCTGTCACTTAGCCAATTTGCAACCCATCTTGTGACGTATGGGTTTACATTTAAGCTGATGAGTTTTTCAATGATACCTGAGTGGGGTATTGTGTCAAAAGCCTTTGCCAGGTCGAGGTAGGCTGTGTGGACTGCCTTTCCCTCATCAATGGCCTTGGTGACTGTTTCGAAAAAGTCCACCAGGTTTAAAAGGCATGATCTGCCCTTGACAAAGCCAAACTGGGTCGGATCCAAAGTCTGCAAGTCTCCTATGTCTTTATTTATGAGTTCCATTATGATCCTCTCCATAGCTTTGCAGATCAAGCTTGTCAAGCTGATGGGATGGTAATTTCCCGGGTCAGTGGAGGCACCTCCTTTGTGAAGTGGGATCACAGTTGCCGTACGCCACTCCTTAGGCACGTATCCTGAGGTGAGGCTAAGATTAAACAGCTGCCCTAACTGCGGGTTTAATTCCTCACTGAGTTCGTGGAGCACACATCCGGGGACATCATCTGGTCCCATGGATGCTGTGTTTTTTGCTTTGGAGAGAGCATTTCTCACCTGAGCGTTTGAGATGCTTGGGGGGCTATAATTCTCTGGTATAAATATCTCACCTTTTGGGGGGGGGAGAAGTTTGCACTGAACCTGTCAGCCAGTATGTTGGCAATGTCTGTAGGTTCAGTAATTTTTACATCATTTAGAACTAATTCTGAGCATATCTGGGAGTTTCCTCCCAGGTTTCTAACATAGCTAAAGGCGGCCTTATGATTGGAGTCCTTGGCGACTTTTCTCTCAAAATTTGCCTTGGATGATTTTATGAGAGATCTTAATTTTTTACTTATAATGATCAAGGGGTGTTTTCCCTTTTAATGATTTTGCTCTATCTTGTAGTAGCTTCCTCCTTTTGTTGTAGAGCTTGTTTATGGCTGGGGTCCACCAAACTGGACGCTTGCCTTTGGTACAAAGGGTCTTTGTTTTGTTTGGGATTGCGTGATCCATGCAGTCCTGTAGGTGCTGGTAGAAGGCATTTGTAAGTGATTCAGCGGCTTGAGTAATGGTTTCCACAGTCTCGGGGGCCATAAAAGAGACCACACTAGCCTTTAGAAGTGTGAAGTCGGCTTTTGAGAAGTTCTTCACTGTGGTCTTTTTTATCTCAGGTGGGGGCGGGATGTGGACTTCCAGTGAGATTAGTTTATGGTCTGATCTCACCAGTGAAGGGTATACTTCCGGTGTTGAACATTGTGATCCCATGTTCGTGATGATGAGATCTAGTATGTTATCTCCTCTTGTGGGAATGGTGACTAGTTGTTCCATGGCATTTGAGTTTATGAACTCTAGGAACATTTGGGCTAGATTGTTGGGGCTAGAGTAGTGATCCCAGTCTATATTCGGGTAGTTGAAATCACCTAGTATGATGGTGTTTGGAGATACATTTATCCCCTCCAGTGTTTTCAGGAAAGCTATGTGAGGCTCCCGAGATTGAGAGGGTGGCCTGTAACATGCTACAAATTGCAGAGCAGTCTCGCCTATGGTTAGTTGCACCTGGATGGTCTCCGATGCATCATGCGTTGCCACCAACCTTGAGGTGTGGGTATTCTTGATGAATATAGACACTCCCCCCCCTTTCTTGGTGTTGTCCGGATTTTGGGGTCAGAACGCATGATAAGAGGTAAAGCCTGATAGTGCTGGGGTGCTCTCAGGAGCCTTGAACCAGGTTTCAGTCACAGCACAGACATCGATGTTCTCCATACTGAGAAGGGCCTCGAGTGCATGCATCTTGAGGTTGAGACTTCTGGCATTGAGCAGCATTACCCTTAGTTTTTTTCCTTTTTTGTGTTCTAGGGTGGTAGGTTTAGAATTTGAGCCTTGCCTAAAAAAGGCACTATGGGGGTGGCAAGAGCCTTTGCCAATATCCGGAAGCCCAGGGGTGACAGGTGCAAGCCGTCCCTTGCGAAGCAGCATGGCTTGTCCAGCATGTCATCGCAGGCAGACAGATATTGGATCCACTTTGAATGACACCAGAGTTTAAGCCAATTATTAAAGCTGATCATCTTGTCTCTGTATTGTGGCATCATTCTTGGTGAAGGTAGGATACTGCTCAAGGTCAGGGTCATACCTACCTGGGCTACATAATCAGAGAGCTCCTCTATGTCTCTTTTCATATAGTCCAAGGAGGTACGTCTCAGGTCGTTCACACCAGCGTGGACAATATATTCCCTGGGCATGGGCCTCCTTGAAATTGATTACATGTATAGGTCATTGTGGGACTCCACACATCTGCTGCCCTCACGAGACCCAAAAGTAGTGAAAGTTGAGACCCAAAAGTAGTGAAAGTTTTGAAACAGGAGGAGAATAAATCTACATTGACTTCCCTGCTTAACTTAGCAGAAGCATATTGCCATCAAGAAATCATACCAGAAGTAGATAAAAATCAGGCAACTGAATGTGCCAAAAACAAAGAAAGAATATAAGGTGAAGCATCAGATGAAAAGGCAAGTAATGTGGAAAATGCATAAATACAGTTACAAGTATAGACAACTTCTTGAAGAAACTCATGTTGATCAGAAACGAATGCAGGAATGGTTAAGGAGAGGTGAATTCAAACCAAAAGATGAAAGGTTAAAATTGGCGGCTGTCGATAGTGGCCTACATACACGTTGCTTCACAGAGTCCATTGAACATGTGGTAGAAACAGACAAATGTAGGTTTTGTAAAACAGAATTAGAAACTGGTTGCACACCTAGTTGCTGGTTGTGACATACTAATGGGAGAAGGACTGTATATACTGAAAAAGGTATAATAATGTGGCAAGACTGCTGCACTGGGAATTGTGCAAACATTATGGGGTTGAAATGGCTGAAAAACACTGGAAACATGAGCCACAAAGCATCATAGAAAATTAAGAAGTCGACATCACATAGGATCATACATTATTAACAGATCAAAAGACAGATGCTAGAAAACTGGATGTAGTGGTCCAGGAAAAGCAGACAAAAGTAGCATTGATCATTGAAATCAACACACCCAGTGACTACAGTTCCTGCGCACAGATAGACACAAAGTTATAAAATATCAGGATTTGTAAGCAGAAATAAGAACAATGTGGAAGAAAGATACCCAAATTGTTGCAATAGTAGTAGAAGCAATGGGTCTTATAAAAAAAAGAGCCTAAATTCTTATTTAGATACGCTACCAATACGTGCAACTCTGTACGAATTACAGGAGTCATTACTGAGCACATTGCGGGTGCTGCAAAGAGCACTTTTGGCTGACATCAGAGTGAAACAATACTAATTTCATGAACTTTAATCATACTTTGACTTAGGAATCGGGTCTATTCCTGTCATGGTATTAGAAACCCAAAAGATTTGGAGAAATTAAAAAAGGAGAAACTTAGAAGGTTCTGGGAAAGAGATTAATAGCTTACCTGGGTGTTCTGTAGCAAATCTAAACTCACTAATAGTGACTATACAAATTACTCTGATCCCAAACTGGTTGCAGAAGCTTTCAGAGAACAGTTTTCTTCTCACATCCTGCTTTCTCCATTATGGAGACTTCTTTTCCTGATGGCAGTACATTTGTCATTCTATTGTTGGCTTTGACACAAACTTCAGGTTTAAAATGCTATCTTATCAAAAATTAAGAAATTACTTAAGATCCCTCTAATCAAAATGCAGACTTGGACAGCCTGTTCCCTAAATTTATTAAGGTTTGTGACATATTCATCACCTTGTCATTGATGCACATTATAGCACCTTAATGCTGGTGATATTTTAATCACCCAAACATTAAAGCAGATTATCAAGAGTTAGTCTCCAGTGATATATTCTCCGATGGCTGTAGAATTACCACCATTATTGAAGGCTCCAGCCTTTAAGAAGCTATCAGTACAGACTTAAAGGTCATGGCATAATTATGTTGAATGATGCAGGCTACCAAGCAACAAACACAAATTGTACTGCAGATATTTTTTTAGTCCTGTCGAAGGCAGCTGACCTTCTAGACCATCCCACTCGTGCTACTGAGCTCTCACTCAATGGCCTCAAGTCTTATCTTCACTAACAGTTTCTTTACCTACTTACATGGCAGGTTCTTTAAAAGTATTCCCTTATTCATTTAGTTCCTCTCCTGCTAGTAACCTGCACTGCTCCTTAAGTCTCTGTTCCTGAATCATTCTTATTCTTTGACTACAATATTTCCTTAATCATCTCCCTGAGGACAAGGAATATCTCTAATGCAGATCTCACTGTCATCTGGAAATGAAGAAATTCACCTAAACATTTGTAACTCACTTAAGCAGTTTCAGGCCTGCAAACAAATGAAACAAAGTTAACCTCAAATAAGAACACTTTTTTTTAAAATACCCATCACTTATTTTCACTACCCAAATTCATAATATGGTAAATCTAACAGCTCTGTATATACCTGCAAATATTGTAGTAAACCTCTAACCAAATAAGTTGGATTCAGAGCTGGTAAAGGAGTTCTTTGTCCCATCTTGGAATAGTATCTCACCATTGCCAACTCCACCTCTAAAACTAAGTACTGCACAATCATGCCTACCACCTTCATCAATGCAGAAAGACAGGAGCTGCCCATCATTCCCAGGTAACCAAAATAGCAAGACTGACTTCAGACTAACCTAAAATTTACACTTATTGGCATGCTAATATGCAACTTCTTTGACATGGACAATGCAAGCTACTAAATTGCTTTACTTCTCTGGTAGAGTCAGCACTTTTGGAATTCTGGTTCCACTATGATGGCAGCTGTCACCATGTGATGTTTATTAGTCTACACACTGAAAAAGCTTTCTCATGCATGGGTCTTTTATCATGAATTCACTGCCATCACCTTCACACTCTTGCTTCTTTCACTGACAGCTTATAGTAAGCTTCACAGCAAAGTGTAATTATAGCATAATCACCACAGAAATACAGAAATGGACAGAGGCCATCAATAAGAAAATGATTACCCTAAATAGCCCCCCATAAAGACTTTACCTCCCTACTAACATGTCCCATCCAAATATACACACCCGTGATACTTGTGACCCAAGTGGTTTGGATTGTGCTGCTAGGCTTGTAAGGGCCATAGAGGTCATTAACCTCACAGCAAACTATGGACCCCTTCAGTAGATTCATCACACAAGAAAACTTAAATTACTTTTTTTTCAATTGGTTTCTTATAAACTTGCAGGGTTGGACATATGAACAGTATAACTGGTATAACTGTTCAGTTTTATATAGTTCTGTCAAGATATTCCTTCTGTTGATTTATTTTATAATTTTAATCTGCTATTATTGTCATTATATGCACACTATTGCAATTGCATGAAACAAGGTCATGGCTTAAAAGGGGGCCCAGTGGTCTAGTTCCCCTACTTGGTAGTTTCTTCTTTTCTAGAAAGGTCATTTTTCGAGAAGGGTCATTTCTCGAGAAGGGTCATTTTTGCTGAAACTATTTCAATTAAACCAGAGTTGCAATTTCATGGAGAAAAATTTGCTAAAAGGTTTGAATATTGTTTTGCTTTTTAATATTTTTGATCTTATGAAACAAAGCTAAATTTTAAAAATATAGACCCCCAATTATATAAACATTGAAAATAGTGTAAATGTTTTAATGCAGGCAACCTAAATATGCCTTGCTTTCTTGGAAAAGCTTTTATACTGGGGAAAAAAAAAAGAAAAAACAATGATGCCTTTCGTCGGATTTAATTTTATCATCAAAAATATTTGATTATTCTAACTGTTATCAAGAGATGATCCTTATGGTCTCCAACTGTTCAGTGCCATTCCTGTAACACCCAGTGCAATCCTTTAAATATCGCTACATCATTCTATTTCTCAACTAATACTGAGCAGTATTTTATTTGACATCCCTGTGGAACACTAAAGTAACTTTTCTAGAATGAATTTCAGCTATCTTCTGTTCAAAATAAATTTGTTTCTCACTTCCCAAATTAACATTTTAGGTGTGAAGTAAACAAACTGCTGAAAGTGTAACAAATGACTTTCACTTGAAAGCCATTCAGTAGATTACATTTTTGCAATCCACAATTTAATAATTTTCTTCACCATGTGCACTGCTGTCTTTACAGATGCATATGAAATCTGCATAATGGCCTTAGGATCACTGTTAGCCCCAAAAAAGAAATAAACAAATAAGGGAATTGTCTGTTAAAACTGCATGCTGCTGTTGTTGTTCCTTCAGTTTTTCCTGGTTAGGGGTCACCACAGCGGAACTCCGGTCCGCTAATGACTGGCAGTAGATTTTTATGGTGCCGAGGTGCCAGCTCGACGCCCAACCTTCAACGAAGGCACACCCATTCTACACATGTCTTTCGAGCGCCACTCGACCACAGGGAGGACATGCAGACTCCACACAAAAGGCGCTCCAGCCAAGAACTGAACGGGAGAACCTCTTGCTGTGAGGCAACAATGCTACCGCTGCACCACCAAGTCAATAATTAAAGATGCATCCATGACAGAATGTAATATGCACTCCAAGTGTGAGTGTGGACATACACACAGACACACACAGGGACAGGCCATAGGCCAATTTGCTGCAACAGGGCACCACATTTGCCAGTGCAATCTGCAGTCTCCCAAACTTGTTAAGGGTGTGCTTCTAACTTTTTTTTAAATCATCACATTGAAACAGCAATAGCTGTAGCACCCTCTTAACTTCTTATTTTCTGTGCTTTCTGGTTGGTCCTACCCACAATCCACACAACCAAACACAGAGCCTCAAAGGTTTTGAGAGACTCTGATTTGCCTAGATCACAGTGCAACCAGAAAGCTATAAACTATGAAAGCCAGACGGTAATGGTAAGTAACAGCATCTGACTGCATACTAAAGGTTTGTCAAAGATCTAAAAATGAGCTCCAGCTTGAAGCAAGTATACTTTTTTTTTTATGACTTTGGCAGGCAACCAGATACCACCACTCAACTGCCATTGATTTGCAGGATGTCCCAGAGTTTACCTCATATTTTTGTCCTTTCATTTTCTGCTTCTTCTTCTCCAGAGGATTACAATCTTTCAATAATGCAACAGTTGTAAATTACAGCAAATTACTGTGGTGGTTTCACATACATGAGATTGCGGTCAGTCAGTTTTAAATGGGTGGCAATCTTACTTAGCATTATAGGACAAAGAGTGGATCCCAGACCCAGACCTGCTTGATTCAGTTGGGCCATTTGTTACTACTGCAGTAACAGTTGACCTGTGTAAAAAAATTACCTGTGAATGGTGATGATGATTTGAATGAGCATTAGGAGTGTTGTACTACTCCCTGCTTGCCCCCCATGTACCACTAGAGACCCCACCACTTTACTGCCACCTCCATTTGAAATTTGAAACAGGGCCTTGTATTGCAAATTGATGGCCTACAAGGCACTGCCCTCTTCTGGGTGACTGAGCATCTCCTGTAAGGGAGAAATGTCTGTCTGGCAAATTTCAGTTAGTGTCATCTTTGACTAGGATTGCAAGCTGTCACCTGAATCTGCATTCAGCATTGACATGCTACCTGCTAGCTGGACAGGGACTCTGATCTTGTTGTTCCAGATTATCTTCAAGAGGAGGAATGGAGATATCAATGCATAATAGATACCTTGCATTGTAATAATTCATTAATGTTGTTTAATGATGTAGCAGGAATGGGATTTGAGTAGTCTGCTTCCAACATGGTGGACACTGGATGTTGGAGAACTGGAAAATGCATGAAGCACTGTTGTGTTATTTATGTGGTGCGTTGGTTAGTTGTCTGTTCCTACTCCCTCTGTCCTACACTACAACGTAGAGCTTTAAGCATCACTGCTGCAGCGTGGGATTAAGCATCACTGCTGCAGCGTGGGATTAAGCATCACTGCTGCAGCGTGGGATTAAGCATCACTGCTGCAGCGTGGGATTAAGCATCACTGCTGCAGCGTGGGATTAAGCATCACTGCTGCAGCGTGGGATTAAGCATCACTGCTGCAGCGTGGGATTAAGCATCACTGCTGCAGCGTGGGATTAAGCATCACTGCTGCAGCGTGGGATTAAGCATCACTGCTGCAGCGCGGGGTTAAGCATCACTGCTGCAGCGCGGGGTTAAGCATCACTGCTGCAGCGCGGGGTTAAGCATCACTGCTGCAGCGCGGGGTTAAGCATCACTGCTGCAGCGCGGGGTTAAGCATCACTGCTGCAGCGCGGGGTTAAGCATCACTGCTGCAGCGCGGGGTTAAGCATCACTGCTGCAGCGCGGGGTTAAGCATCACTGCTGCAGCGCGGGGTTAAGCATCACTGCTGCAGCGCGGGGTTAAGCATCACTGCTGCAGCGCGGGGTTAAGCATCACTGCTGCAGCGCGGGATTAAGCATCACTGCTGCAGCGTGGGGTTAAGCATCACTGCTGCAGCATGAGACTAAGATGAATAAATTTAATTTGTGTTTTTCCCCTAAAGTTTAGAAATACCACTACCAGGTTATACCTCATACCATGCTTTTCGGCCCCCAAACTTGGACTGAACCACAAAAGGAGGGGGAGTATCAATATTCGTCAAAGATACCCACACCTTCAGGTTGGTGGCACAGCACGAAGCTTCAGAGACTATCCATGTGCAACTAACAGTGGGTAAAACTGCCTTCCAGTTTATAGCCTGCTACAGACCACCCTCCCAAACCCAGGAACCCCACTCAGCCTTCCTGAGAACACTGGAAAATATGAAGGTCTCTCCAAACACCATTATATTGGGCGACTTCAACTACCCAAACATAGACTGGGAGCATTACTCTAGCTCCAACACCCTAGCCCAAACATTCCTAGAATTTATAAACTCAAATGCTATGGAACAACTTGTTACCACTCCCACAAGAGGGGAAAACATACTGGACCTGATCATCACCAACATGGGGACTCCATGCTCTAGACCAGAAGTCCCTCACTGGTAAGATCAGACCATAAACTAATCTCACTGGATATTCACATCCCGACCCCACCCCCTGCCCAGAAAGCCACAGTGAAAAACTTCTCTAAAGCAAATTTCACACTCCTCAAAATTGAGGTGGAATCCTTCAAAGCCCCCAGGCCTGTGGAAAATATGGCCCACACCGCAGAATCCTTTATAAACGCATTTTATGAACACCTTCAGGAATGCATGGATCATGCAATCCCAAATAAAACCAAGACCCAGTCCTCCAAAGGCAGACGTCCTGTCTGGTGGACCCCAGCCATAAAAAAACTATACAAAAGGAGGAAGCTACTACATGATAGAGCAAAATCCCAAAAAGGGAAGGCATCTCTGATCAGTAGTAGCAAAAAACTATGGGCACTCAAAATAGTCTAAGGCCAGCTTAGAGAGAAAAATTGCACAGGACACCAAGGATAATCACAAGGCTTTCTTTAGTTATGTTAGGAACCTGGGTGGGAATTCCCAGATATGCTCAGAATTAGTCCAAAATGGCAAAAAATACATCGAACCCGCAGACATTGCCAACATCCTAGCTGACAGGTTCAGCACAAACTCCTCCCCACCAAAAGGGCGAATATCTATCCCAGCAGAGTGCTGCCCCCCCCTGACATCTCAGATGCTCAGGTAAGAGCCTCCCTCTCCAAAGCAAAAAACACAGCATCAATGGGACCAGCCGGTGTCCCGGGCTGCATCCTACATGAACTCCAAGAAGAGCTAAACCCAAACATAAAACTACTGTTCAATCTCAGCCTTACTACAGGATATGTACCCAAAGAGTGGCGTACAGCAACAGTGGTCCCTCTCCACAAAGGTGGTGCCTCAACGGATCCTAGAAACCATCACCCCATAAGCCTGACTAGCTTGGTCTGCAAAGCTATGGAAAGGATCATCATGGACCTCATAAATAAAGATATTGGAGACCTACAAACACTGGATCCTACCCAGTTCGGCTTTGTTAAGAGCAGATCCTGCCTCTTAAACCTGGTCGATTTCTTTGAAACAGTTACCAAGGCCATTGACAAGGGGAAGGTGGTCCACACAGCCTACCTGGACCTCACAAAAGCCTTCGATACAATACCTCACTCGGGCATTATAGATAAGCTCACCAGCTTAAATATAAACCCCTATGTCAATAGATGGGTTCCAAACTGGCTCAAGGACAGAACCCACATGGTTAGAATTGCTGGAGCCATGTCAGTCTCCAAACCAGTTACAAGTGGCATCTCACAAGGCTCAGTCCTGGGACCTTTCTTGTTTGGTATATATTTCTTGGAGGTACAGGCAAACACGGAAGGACCGTGGCTGACCAAGTTCACAGATGACTGCAAACTGGGTGCCATAATCTACTCTCCAGGTGACACAAGCATCCTCCAAAAGGGCCTCATAGAAACAGACAACTGGTGCCAGAGCCATGGCCTCAAGCTAAATGCCAAAAAGTGTATAGTCATCCCCTTTGGCAAAAACAAAGTGCCCACTAATTACCACATTGGTGGTAATCCATAAGTGGTAATCCATTAAGTACAGAAGTAATTAGGGACCTGGGGACCCAAGTTGATAGCAATCTCTCATTTGACAACCACGTGGCCAAAGTGGTTAGAAAAACATTTTATATAGCCCACCTAATCATGAAGGGATTCGCATCTAGATCGGGGAGGTCATCGTGCCTCTTTACTCATCCCTCATCAGGCCCATAATCGATTACAATGCCCCTTTTGGGATGTACCTTACCAGACACCTGCAGCAACTGGAAAGACCCCAAAAGTACCTCACCAAGAGGATCAAAGGGCTCAAACAGATGCCATATGCTGCCCGGTTAAAGAAACTCTAGCTCTACTCAGTGGCATACCGCCTGCTCAGAGGTGATCTGTGTCCGACATATAAAGCCGTGTCCAACCCGGAATTAATGGACATGCTGCATCTCAGAAAATCCAAATCCCATTGAGCTATGCGCTTGAGAGACTTGAACCTCAGCACTGAAATAAATAGGACATGCTGGATGGACAGATTCATAACCCAGAGGCTCCCTTCACTCTGGAATAAAATTCCAGACCAGGTTAGGCAGAGTCCCTCATTGACTCTCTTCAAGAGGAATCTTGATGAGTGGATGGGAGATCGTAGGTTTACCCCGGGTATCACTTGTGTTACTGTTAGACAGAGGCACAGTATACTAACCTCGAAAAGGTGCATAGCAAAATTTATTTAAAATGGGTGGTGAAAGCCAAACACACTGACTAGGCTTATAAATGCCCTAGGGCAGATAGCCTAGTATGAACCTATGAAATGTGTTGCCTGCTTGTATAGAGAGTCACTTTTTTATAGATTTATTGTAATTGAATGCGCTCAGTAACTGATTTAGTATGAATAGTTCTGGTCATTTTGTGTGTTCTTTTATTTGCTGTCTCCAGGTCTTTTAGATCCTGAGTGCTGGTTTTATATGCTCCAATAGTGCTTGGCACATGGGAAAAGAGATGAAGCAAAAGGTGATGAGTTACTGTCCTGGGGTACACAGTATTTCATTTCTTTCAATTACAACCTGTAGAATGTTGGCAAACACCATTTAACACCTATAGTGATTTTTTTCATAGATTATGTGCAGTTATTCTGACTACAGAAGTGTGTACACCGGTTGCTACTTAAACAGGAGGACATGGCAAGACACGGTGCGTGCATGCTGCGTGTAAATAATTTTCATCTGCTGTGAGATTAAGGTACAGCACTAAAAAATCGGCACATCTCTTCCACCTTTACAATGTAACAACATTTCATAGGTAGCCATATTGTTAACTAAGTGAAACACAAACAACTGTTGCATAAATGAGTTGACGTGCCTGTCATTTATAGGCATTTTTTGTAAAACATTAATATGCTTCTCTTTTTGTCCCACAACTATCATTCTGAAGACCACAGATACATATATATTTTGTGGCGTAATTGTTTATAGGCTGAGAAATATGGTAACTACTCCACAATTAAACAAACTTTGCAGTCTTGGAAAATCGTATTGTATTTTTGTCATATAAAAGCTCACTTGGAGGTACTTCTGAGGTTAAATTTTGGAAGTGAAATACTGTTTGCAAATGGCTGAAAGCACCAGGATGAAATATGTTGTATTATTGCGTATGTTCTTTCAGTTTCATCCCAGTCTGAAAACAGGGGTTGGGATTTATAAAAAACTGTCTTTTGAGGGTAGAGATGAAGGGGTTCCTATTGCGTTATCGCAGATGCAGTTTGTCGAATGCATCTTGATCAAACCTAGAAGAACGAAACGGCAAAATAGCGAAGCAGCTTTTCAGTGAATTCTTCCCCTGGGAAAGAATTTGCTTGGCCGCTTTTGTTACTTTGCTGTTTTTAGCACTGTAGTGTGATCTCAGAGTTGGTATATTTAAGTAGGGGGGATGTGGGGGGGGGGCAAAAACCTCCACATTATTTAATGTTTTAAAGTTTTGTTTTTTTTTTTTTTTTTTATTTTGGAACAGCGATTTTTTTTCCCTTGGAAAAAAAAAAATCACTGTTCTGAGGTTTTGACATTGTCAGCTTTCGCTTACATAGGGTTGATTAATTATCGTTCGCTTTTGTAAGCGTGCGATAATATAATATAGACCCAGATGAAGAGGTATGTTGTATGTATGACATCAACCACTTGAAATGTGACTGTGGCCAATTTGTGTCTTTATTCCAGAACTAACACCAGAGGAACACACACACACACACACACACACACACACACACACACTTTAAGGTTGGAGTAGGGAAGCAGGCACTATTCACACATATGATCTGTGTATCTTTACAAGAATTTGCCTTTCTCAATTATTGGGAACTGAACTACTGTTAGCTTTGAACATTAAACATTGAACTTGCTTCTTCCTTGAAAGAAAAAAATATTAAGACTGAATTTTTTCCTAACTCAGAGCTTCTGTTTGACTTTCCCATTAAACAAATGTTAAATAAATAAATAAAATAAAATTATGTTCAGGCAGTAAGACTAAAAATTTTGAAAAACTCTGAGATCGCTATAACTCTGAGAAAATAAAGTATTCCGAGAAATATCCATCTCATATATGTAACTAAAGTTTTTTTTTTCTACCATTTAGTCTCCACCTTTTTGAAATGGTTGCCCTGCAATTCACCTCATAATTCAATTATTCCCTCCATAGCCATTAATTTGATTATTTCATCCAGTCATTTCAGTGGCTTCTTAGATAGTGTTCAAAAAAATATTGTGAAGAAGTGTATGTTATATACACACAACAGCACTTAATTCCTGTAATAAAACAGTTGTGAACTGGTTCTGGTCGTTTTGTTTGGATTCCAGCAGTTGGTTCAGTAGTTGTGTTGAAAGGATGCAGGCAAAAGCAGAGTCAACAGTAACTTAAGAATGAATTTCCTTCTTTCCACAATCATATCTGTCCTTGCCATCATTGGATGAAATGTTTCCATATAAAAGGCTGTGAAATGCACTCCAGCGCATCTATAACCCCGTGACTTCTGTGAGGACTAGCACTCCAGCTTAATTAAACTATTTACTCCATAGTTATTACATTGCAGTTTGGCCAGTTAGTTTGTGTTGAGAGGTTGTAGGAAAAAGCTGACGAACAGAACATATGAGAAAATCTAGAAAACAAATCTGGATGGTGTGTGGAGACCAGGCTGGGGAGAGCTGGGGAGTACATACCATGGGATATGGGGGGGCAGTGGAGCCCTTCACACTGGGCATCATTTTACCTAAGGCAGGCCTTGCTCAGCCATACTGTGTTTCTATCTGCCCACCTGCAATTAATACAAGATGAGGCATTTAAGGATATGTAGTATTGTCTAATATAAAATAGTAGAGTAGACTGTGTGTGTGGGGGGGTGGTTTATGGCACAGGTGGAGGGGGTGGGACTGGATGATAAAAGGGTAGTGGCATGAGGCCCTCCCATACATGTCCCTAACCTGGTCCCACAACTAAGGCTAGGCCTGCGCGCGCACACACATGCACACGCAGTGCCCTGTAATGTTATCTCACATGAAACTGCTTTAGTAGTGAAAGTTCTGTCTGTAGAGATCAGTTTTACAGAATTCCTTTAGTATCACCTGCATTAAATGAGTAAAGGATCAACTTGATAGATACACATTTTTTATTTAGAATCCAAGGCACCTTTAACCTGAAAACTTGTTTTTAAAAATGTTCTTTTAATGCCATGTCTTGCACTTGACAAGTGCAATCCTTGTAGCCAGTTAGTGTAATACAAAAAAGATACCCAATCTGTTTTTATACATTGGTTATGGATAATAAAGAGCTAAGTACAAGTAATGGTCCTACAAACATGCTTTCCAATAGAGTCAGTGGTCATTCTTTGCTTTGGGTATGTTAGTCAATTTTGCCGTATACAAGAGGACATCTGATTGAAATGCTTTGTTCTACTATTCAGTGAAAGCTTTCTGCTCCTGCAGTGGTTACCTGCATTCTTATTCAGCCCTTTCAGCTGCATTCCATCTGTATTGGTTTATTCTCTGTCAGTACCAATTATAGTTCTGTGAAAGCTGCACTAATCTTTCATGTTTTTTTTATCAGTCTAATAGTTTTTGATACAAATACACACACACACACACAAATCAGAGGAAGATTAAATGATTTTTTTTATAGCCAGATCTGTGGTGTACATGGATTAAGGCATGGCTACAATTCAGATGACCCAGACTTCATTAGCAACCAGAGTACAGCAGGTACCATCAGGTAAGGAGTGTTTAGCCACAGTCTGCCTGACTTACCCGGGGGAGATTTTGGAGGTACATATCCTAGGGTACGTACTTTTTCTTATTATTTTCTACAATAACTAAAGAGAGAAGACTCTGCTTTCAAGAGGTGGGAGCCAAGAAATTGAGTCACCTGCAGAAGAAGCAGAGAAGACTGTAAACCATCCCATTGCACAGCATCCCTTGAGACACTGTGGGTATGCTCAAGAGAGCAATAGAAAAAACAGCAGGAAAAACTCCTGACGTGTGCGCTACACTCGGGTCTTGACTGTAGGGAAGGAATGGGCTGAGTTGTTAAGATATGCCAGATGCCCGGCACATCCTGAGTGCACAGAAATTAATAAAAAAAAATTACCATAGCACTTTTGTATTTAGTCACATATTTGTAACTGTTGAGTAGCCTGCTGAAACATAACTTTTTCCGCCTCTTATTTTATTGGGTACACACTACTTCAGAGTTAAACCAGTCAGTTAATGACCCAACCTAGACCCTGTATAGTAACTCTTTCATATGGGGTTTATCATTCAACCCTTACTTCTGTTTCATCCAATACTTTTTTTAGTGAAGTTATTCCAGGAGCTAATTATCTATAAATGCTATCAATGCAAGGACAGATTTACCTTTTACTTGCATATAATTAATAGGAATATGATTTTTTTTTAAATTCTACATGTCTATTAACATGGCAGGTCATTCTCTGAAATCTCTGTTCTTTTCTGCAATGCTCTTTTATATGGAGACCAGAGAGAGAGACAACAGAGTAAAGTTTAGGTCTTCTCTTAATGTCTTTTGCAGACTGGACTATTCTGACAGCCTTGTTTGCAGGGTCTGTCCTGGGAAGGTGACCACATGCAATACCACAAATGAAGATGACATAATATTTGCAAAAGTCAAGTCCCAATGAAAATTTTCAATGCTGGCAGTCCATCAGTTATACTACCTTGTGGACATCCTGTTACTAGGTGGCAGAGGGCCTGCATACTGAAAGACATAATTACGTATCAAGACCAGTGCAATGGGTATTGTGCATACACTATAATATAGAGTAGCTGAGAACCACTGTTAACATTAAACACAAAGCATTATACACCATAATTAAGTTTAAATCACAATAGCATTGTTCCTTGAAACTGCTACACCCACAGAATTCAGTGCCATACATATAGAGAGCACAAAGTCATAAATTACCAGGTTTTGCATGCAGAAATGAAAGCAATATGAAAGAAAAATACCCGGAAAGCTCCAATAGTAATTGGAGTAACAGGTCTAAAAGAATTTACTATCATACTTAAAAATATGCTACCAATACCCATTGCTCTGTATGAATTACAACAAAGGGGAATTCTGGGCACATAGAAAGTGCTAAAAAGAGCACTCTTTGCTAACAAAGGTTGTAACAATACTAATTTCATGAACTCTAATTGTAAACTAACTTAGGAATGGTGTCTATTCCAGTCATGGTATAAGAAACCCAAAGCACTTTGAGAAATTAAACTGTGAGGGATGTGGTGATGCTCATTTATCCACCCACAAAAATCAAAGTATAGGATGTAACGCAGGCAAAGCAGAGGATGCATTCAGGCTCTGTTAGTTTTGTTACCCAATAAGGACAATGCAGTGAGCACAATGTTGTGTGGTTAATATTTGTGAATATAAAGTATTGAGATCAATACACAAGCATATTCTTCAGAAATAAAGGATGTTTCCTATTTGTGAAAATACAGTTATGAGATATATACATGAGGGGTCTATGTTAAATCATTGAACGGTTAAAAAAGCCGAATGATGATTTATTGAACCCATGTAAGCGAAAGCTTACAATCTTGAATGCTTAGAACAGTGATTTTTTTCCACAAAACAAAAAAATTTTAAAAGATTACATAAAGTGGGGGGGCTTCACCCCCCCCCCACTTAAATGTATCAACTCTGAGATCGCACTACAGTCTCGAAAATGTCAAAGTAACAGAAGCGGCCAAGGGATTTCTTTCCCAGGGAAAGAATTCGCTTATATGCCGCTTCGCTATTTTGCCTTTTCGTGCTTTCAAGTTAAATCAAGACGCATTCGAAAGACTGCATCTTCGATCACTTAATAGGAACCCATACATGAGGGGGTTAGGGGTTGGCATAATGGTTATGGTGCTTACCTTACAGACACAAGGTACTGAGTTTAATTCTCATGTCTGAAGCATGGCAAGGCTTAAAAAAGCCTTTGAGGATCATCAGATTAGTAATCACTTATGAACTATAAGCACATGCATCAGAAAAAAAAAGATTCTTACTTGTGATAACACAGTACACACATATATACACAAGCATGTCAGAAATAAAGTACTATTCCTATTTGTTAAAATATGGTACTGTGATATATATGTAAACACGTGCATCACAAATAAAAAAATGACTCCTATTTGTAAAAATATGCTATGTAGATATACATGAGTATGTGCAGCAGAGAAAAAAAAAGTTACAAATGTTCATCATTCCCACTGCTGCAGTATGGCATTTAGGCTAGATGGGCTGCTTCCCTGTCCAGGAAACAACCGGCCAGCTTCACAAAGCTCGGTCTGCCCCCCTACACCTTTACTCTGAGTGTTTCAAGCTATCCTCAGGGTGGGGAATCAATACTCAGTGTGAAGACGACTTCAGTATTTTCTTTCCACCTCAAGTAGAAGCATCACTAGGGTTTCACAGCAGCAGTAATCAAATAAGAGCTTCATTTCTGGCAGATGACATGCTGTTTGGGAATCCTCCACACAAAAATGTTTGCCATTTTAAAAAAATATATATATTTTTATTTTGCTATCTAAAATGGTATTTCCCCTTTAAGAAACCAATTATTTTTTAATCAGTATTGCAAGTTTCCTGTCAGGGGCTGCTATTTTGAGCTGCCTGCATTTTTCAGTTAAGGACTAATTTTGTGACCATGTGTTCTGCTCACATAAACTTTTATATTTGTGATTAAAAAACTTATTTTAGGATGGACACGGATATGTTTTTGCAGTGTACTGATTATGTTGACTTTGTGACAACCTAAGAGCCATTTTTCTGTCAGTGCATTTTACTTGTTAAAGGGAGTGCTGACATGAAATTTGAGTTCTGCTTGGGCTTTAACTTTGGTGAAGGGGCTGGGATAAGTGTCAGTATATTGTGCTGCATGTGCACACTAGCTGACAACTTACCTTCCAACAGACTAGTTCCAGCAAGGTTTCCACTTGTGGGATCTCTTTCTCATCTACCGCAGGGATAATTACACTGGTCCTGTTGATTCCACTAGTGGTGTTCCTACTAAGAAAAAAGCACTTGGCCATTAGCCATTTCCACGGATTCAGTCTGCACCTCAGCTGATAGTGGGGTCCATCTGTAATGGGCATGGGTTGTTGTTCCTCAGACCACTCACTCACCACTCCAGCTTCCTCTGGCATAGTCATTTGGAAACTATGAGTCAGATGCATCCTTTTTGGCTTTCCCAGTATCCAACACAAGCAACCATCTTCTCTAGGGCTGGCAGACGCACTGGAAGATTCTTCACAGAGTAAACTGAGGCAAGAGACCATTAGACTGGTCAAACTTCCCTCAGAGTCAGTCTTCCTCCACAGAGACTCCTATAAAGAAAAAAAAATAAAACAAAATATTAAACAGTTTATATAAACAAGTAATTACAGTTAAGAAATTATGATTTTCTTACTTTAGCAGGGTATGCATTATAGGCTATAAATCCTGGTGTCCATAAGCTATTCTACGCGAGCATTCCCTGTAAAGAAATTCCTGAAGAAAGAGAGAGTGACTTCTGATTATGACAGAGATGGGCTGCCTTCTTCTTTATATACACTAGCTCAATTTTCTGACTGTAAAAAGAATATTAATGCTCATCCCCATGTGGAATGAATTTCTTTCAATCAGATCGTATCCAGGATGAATGAGGTATTTTTATGGGAACAGACAGATGTCGCCCTGAACTGAGGAGATATGATGTGTTGAATGTTGCCTGTAATCATCCTGATACCAAACTACCACTCTCTAAAATTAAAGATAAATATAAAAAGTACCTCAGATTAGTAAATGTTTCTCTTAACTTTGATCAAACCCAGAAGATATATCCACTGCATCATCTACTAGGAATAAGTTTTATTTATTTATTTAGCATTTGTTTACCAGGAAATTTAGACTGGGACAGAGCCCATTTCAGTGGAGGCCCAGAGAGAAATGCTCCAAATGGGTCTTTGGAATGTGGTAAGAAACCAGAGCAGGAGGAAACCCATGCGAATGCAAGGAGGACATGCAGAGTCTGCACAGAAGGCACCCCAGCTGAGGGTCAAACCAGAGAACCTCTTGGTGTGAGGTGACGGTGCTAACCTCTACACCAATGTGCTGCCCAGGTGACAAAGAAGGCAAGTGTTGTGGACTGTCTAAGAAAATGTTTTTATCTTCCAATATATCTTTCAGAGTTTTCAATTACTGGGCATATGTGTGAAGTTTATACTTTGCAATATGGATAGTCTGAAGGAACATGCTACCTCACTTCCTAAGGAAGAGAGTTCTTTGTTGAATCAAACTGTATATGATTTTGCAGATGCTGTGTCTAGAGCCAGAGTTACTGCTACAGTGTTAAGAAGTCATGCTTGGGTACATAACTGAAAGCGTGCTATTGGGGTAAAATCTGAAATCTTACATTCTGCTTCAGATAAGGAGGTATTATTTGGCTCTTCTGTTACCAAGATCCTCAAATAATTTGATGAAAGAAGTTAGCTGGGAGTATCCAAGATTTTTCTTGTTCACCCATACAAATCTTTTAGGCTTCCCTGTTTCACAAGCCAAATAAGCAAAACCAGACATGTTCTGGCAAACAAGGAGCTACAAAAGAGATGGCCAGAGAGAAATAAGAAATTAGAATCGCTTCAGGAAAAAGGGACTGTCCAACAGTGCAAAATGACTGCCATTCTTTCCACCCTTCCATCTTCTCTGGCCAGTAGATCTACAAATCTGCCCCACAAACTGGTTCTTGACTTCTCCTTTGGTAAAAGACTGCCTCAGATGCTTGGATATTAAAAGTGGTGCAGAAGGGTTGCAGATGGCAGCAGATTCAAAAACCTCCTTGCAGGGGAATTCTTCTCCATCCTCTGAAACAAACAGAATACTTTCCTAGGGTCCTTTAGTCTTTATACACCCAAGGAGTTATAGAACCAGTGCCTGTATTCCAGAATGTTTCTGGTACCAAAGAAAGAGGCCTCTTAGAGGCCAGTACCAGATCTTTTGTTTCTAAACCTGTATGTGAAAATTCAAACGTTGGCCTTAAAAGATGCTTATGGCTGCATACCCATAGCCACAGATTTCAGTAAATATCTAAGGGTCTCTTGTTTTTGGGTCACATTTTTAGTTCTTAGCATCGCCCTTTGGTTGGCCTACAGCTCCAGTGGTGTTCACAGAAGTTGTAGCTTACTGCAAACTGAAAGGCTTTCAGATATTTCCTTAATTACATGATTTGCTTATCTTTGCATAGTATTTATCAAGATGTCAAGAGTTGTTAGCATGGGTTATGTCTCTTCTGACAAAGCTGGGGTTCCAGATAAATGGTATAAAATTCTCCATGACACTGGCTTGCAGAATGGTAAGGCCATTTGGATTCAAGAGAAGGTGGATTTTTATATATAATCTTTCCTGAGCTTTTCTAATCAGTCTTAGACTTCTACAAGTGTCTATCGCATGATGCTAGGATTCATGGCTTCTGTGACTCATGATTCACCTAGTCAGGTTCCATGTAAGAAAGTTGAAATGGTTTCTAAAAGAGCACATGGACCCAGCATTTACATGCCCTGGAGCATCAGTTTCCAGTTTTGGGCTTTCTAAAAATGGAACTGCATTGGTGTAGTTTATAAATTCAGCTGAATCATGGATTTGCTTTCTCTCCTTTGACCCCAAGCCAATCTCTCAATACAGATAATTCAGATTTTGCTTGTGGAGCAGTTCCATGGGGCTAAGGGTGCAGGACCTATGGAGTCAGACAGACCAAAACACATCAGTATAAAGCAGATGTCTGTTATCAATGCCTTAAAATCTCTTAAATTACCTATGGTTACCAGAATGTCTTCAAGTGATTATAGAAAAGACCACAGTCATGTGGTACATAAGCAGGGAGATACAATGTCATACCCTCTTATTCAGGCTGGCTAGAAAGACTGAGAAAAGCTTTTTAGCATTTTTTTAACCCACCAAGCATCTTATGTACTGCAACAGCAAAATATAGTGGCACACAAGCCGAGAAGGGCCAGGACACCTTCTTAAATGGAAATTGGATGAGGGCGGGGTCTTTCAGTAACTGGTTCATTTCTGAGACACACCTCAAGTAGATCTGTTTGCCTCCTTTCAAAACAGACAGCTAAACAAATTCTGTTCCAGGACTCCATGCAAGCAAGCTTGGAAAACAGATGAAGCATCATTCCCTGGACAAGAATGTTCTGTTGTAGTTTTCCACCCTTTCCACTGATATCCAGGGTAATTCTGAAAATTCAGGACCCCCCCCCCCAAATAATTGCATTGACTCCCTTTTGGCCCAGGCAACACTGGTTTACCCTTCTTATGTAACTGATGAAGGGCAATTACCACAACCCTCCTCAGTGAGTGGACCTACTCACACAAGACATGGGGTGTGTGATACACCCCATTCTCAGTCAACTCAGCTGACTACCTGGATGATTCAGTTCTTTTTTTGCTTAAATGCTTTTATTGATTTTACAAAATGAATGCAATTTCAGAACTTTGCAGTATAAAACAATTTATGCAGGTTAACAACTAAATACATTCAACAACTCTAAAATCTAAACAAACCAATTATTTGCAAAGGTGTCTGTTTAAAACATGTTCCACATTTTTACATTTAAAACTCCATTCTGTTAAGGTAATGAAGTCATCTCGTGTCTATGTTTAAAACATGTTCCACATTGTTACATTTAAAACGTCATTCTATTAAGGTAATGTAGTCATCTCGTGTCTATGTTTAAAACACGTTCCACATTTTTACATTTAAAACGTCATTCTGTTAAGGTAATGTAGTCATCTCGTGTCTATGTTTAAAACATGTTGCACATTTATACATTTAAAACGTCATTCTGTTAAGGTAATGTAGTCATCTCTCGCCATTATTTCATTCATGTTCTTACATGAATTGTAATAAGACGTGGTTCTTTCTGTTCTCATTCCCATTTGTGATACATTCAATAAGATGTTCCTGTATTCTTTAAAAGTGGGTAAAGTCTCACTTTTCCAATTTGTAGTAATGGTTTTTCGCGGTGGTGGTGCTGCGGTAGCGTTGTCGCCTCACAGTAAGATGCTGTCCGGTTCGACTCTCAGCTAGAGCGTCTGCTGCATGGAGACATGCGTGAATGGGCGTACCTTCGTTGAAGGTTGTGCATCACGGCTAGTAACTCAGCACGTAAAAATCAAGTACCAATCATTAGCGGACCGGAGTTCCGCTGTGGCGACCCCTAACCGGGAAAAGCCGAAAGACACAAGAAGTAATGGTTTTGCATGCTATAGCCAGTAGTGTCCATAACAGTGAAAACTTTGTTCTAGTAACACATTGGGGTATTGGAGCATTAAACAAAATCAGAGATTTAGACAAATGAAAATTATCATTACAAACTATTTGCAAGAAAAAATTTTACTTTATCCCACAATGGTTTAAGTAAATGACAATCATAAAACATATAAATATAAAATGGAAGAAACGGGGAAAAAAAAACTCCAAACCAGTAAAAACACCAATTTCCTGTAAACAGGAACCAATGAAGGTAGTCCCACAATACTGTGGTTCAGACAGTTCTTAACCAAGACTCTGCAGTCCGTGAAAGTTAGAAAACTAGTTTATTAAACAAAAATAAAACATTGCATCAAAGGTTTCAAAGATTAAGCGCTTTCATTTTCTAAGCCAGAAACTTTATCAGAGTAAATGCTATTGCTCTATCATAAAACATATGCCTCCAATCTGCTCTCAAGTTCCTTTTACATCTCCAATATCCTGTATTTTGTATAAACATTTCAATTTTACATGGTATTATAAAGGATCTGAATAAATTTCCATGTGAACAGCTTCCATTGCAATGGAAGAGATATTTGTTTTGTAGAGAAGTATTAATTTTTTGTTATTGTCATTAGGCATTTTATTATTTATTGTATTATAGTCACCCCGATTCTCTGTGTGATAGAATTTCTTTTTTAATTATTTTATAGATGTTTGATAAGTAACCCATTCCATGATCAGATTGGCTTGTTAAAGTATTCTATAAATTTAGATTTATTTTGTCTGATTGTTAATTTCATTGTGTATATTCTGTTTAAAATTTGCTGCCTTGTATCCTGTATGCTTAGCCATAGATCATTTCCTAAATTAAATTTGTTTATTTGTTCCATTGCTGAAATTTTTCTAAAGGTTAGTAACTGATGCCAATAACTCAGATCATGCTTTCTAAGAGTCTTTATTATATCTGTGTCAAACGTTTTTATGCTATTTTGTGGGCTTGCAATAATATATAGCAAAGATGACCAATCTTTTTTGTTGGGATTCCTATTCATAGGGGTTATCTTCTTTTAATATGTTTTTATAAGCTTAGAACTTGTGTGCTTCTGTTTGTTTTCTGTAAAATGTTCTCTTATCAACCAAAAAAGATTATTTGATACCAATTCAGTATATTGGAGTGGTAATATAACACCTGAGTTTAGCCATATCATTTCATATATGTATTTCCATCCATCAGAATAAGCATTATTTACCCATATTGATATTGCTTTTAAACTAGATGACAGTGCATATTATTTCTATAATTGGAAGACCAATTATTCCTGCTTCCCAGTCATTTAAGTGATGATACAGAGCTATTCTGGGTTTACTGGGATAGCATAAGAAGTTTAGCATTAGTTTATTAAATTGATTTATGTAAGATTTAGGAGGGGGTAAAACCCATTGCTAATACCACTGCGGTGCTGCACTGACATATCATTTACTTCAACCCTAGGCACCACCTTAGAAACTTGGCATTCTGCTGGCTGCCTCTGTTCTTCTCAGGTCTGTGAGGGGAGCAGCTATGGTACTATAACTGGGAATGAACTTCCTGTAGTACCCTGTTGACCCTAAGAATGCTCTCACCTGCTTTTTGGTAACGGGTGCAGGCCATGCCTGAATGGCTTCTACTTTGGCAGGTTCTGCCCTGATCTTACCACTCCCCCTCTATGTCCCAGGTAGGAGACCTCTGCCATATCCCACCTGACATTTGCTTGGCTTAGTTGCCAACCCTGCCCTCTGTAGTCTTCCCAGCACCTCACTGATATGTTGAAGGTGCTGTTGCCAAGAATGGCTGTAGATGGCAATGTTGTCAAGGTAAGCAAAGGGCAAACCCTCCTACTCCTGCTAGGATATGATCTACCAGCCTCTAGAAAGGTGCTGCCACATTTTTCATCCCAAAGGGCATCTTTGTGAACTCATACAGGTCAAAAGGAGTCACAAAGGCTGACCTCTCTCTAGCACTGGGAGACAAGGGCACCTGCCAGTAACCCTTGGTAAGATCAATGGTTGTAAGATACTTAGCCCCACTCAGCAGCTCTAGGGCCTCATATATCCTAGGCATAGGGTAAGCATCCCACTCTGACTATTTAATTTCCTGTAGTCCACACAGAACCTGGTGCTGCTATCCTTCTTTGGTACCAGCACCACTGGGGAGGCCCAGGGATAGTTGGACTCTTGAATCACCCATAGTTCCAACATTTCCTGTAACTCCTCCCTCAGGATCCATTTGACTCTCTCAGGCACCCTATAAGCGGCCTGCCTAATAGGCCTTTGGAGTCCTCTATCCACCTAGTGCTGCACCAGGTGGGTGCACCCTGGTTTCCCAGTGAACATGTCCCCAAACTCCTGTAACACTACTCGAATTTCTTGAACCTTGGTAGGATATAGCTTCTGGGACATTGCTACGCTTTCCACTGAGGTGTCTATCCGAGCCTTACTGAGGAGGTCGATCACCAAATCTTCCTCAGACTCCTCCTGCCAACCACTGCAAATGCTCAGCACAAGGGCCTCCCTATCATGGTGAGGTTTCACCATGATAACATGGTACAATTTGTGCCCCTGCCTCCTGCCTAGCAGTTCCACCATGTAGTTAACATCATCAACCTTTCTTACCACCTTGTAGGTTCACTCCCAAGCTGCTTGCAGCTTGTTGCATCTGACAGGAATGAGAACCATTACCTGCTACCTCACAGCACACACACTAGCTCGAGCATTCCTGTCATACCACACCTTTTTCTGTTGCTAGGCTTCTGCCAGATTCTCCTGGGCCAAGCCCATGAGTTCCCTGAGCCTTGTTCCTGAGGTTTAGGACATATGTCACAACAGACTCCTTCTGAGGTTCACACTCACCTTCCCACTCATCTCAATTTAAATCTAGAGGCTCCCTCATCCTATGCCCATACAACTCAAAAGGTGAAAACCTATGGATTCCTGGAGAAACTCTTTGTAAGCAAAGAGCAGATGGGGCAAATATTTGTCCCACTCCCTCTTGAACTGGTCTGCAAATGGCCATAGCATGGACTTGATTGTAGAGTTTAAGCTCTCAACAAGACCATTAGTCTGGGGATGGTAGGGGGTGGTCTTCAGGTGCGTCACCCCACAGTACTTCCACAAACAAGCCAGTAGGTCTGACATGAAATTGGCACCTCTGTCAGTCAGTATTTCATTTGAGTAACCTACCCTGCTGAAAATCTCTAACAAAGCATTTGCCACCTTTTCTGCCTCAATGGAGGACACAGCCACTGCCTCAGGGTATCGTGTAGCATAATCCACTACCACTAGGATATACTTTTTCCCTGTGGAACTTGGGGTACTCAGAGACCCCACAATATCCATAGCTACCCCTCTGAAATGGCTCCTCAAGCACAGGCAAAGGCATCAAAGGCTCTCACCTTGTCTTTGGGCTTGCCTACCTTTTGCCACTGCTCACAGGTCCTGCAGTACCCTGTTACATCTCTGGAAATTCCAGGCCAATAGAAGTTCTGCATAATACATCTCTTTGTACATTTTAATCCCATGTGACCTGCAAAGGAAATATCATGGGCTATGGCTAGAAGCACCAGATGGTAGGCTCTAGGGCACTACCAACTGCTGTACTCTCTCACCTTCTAGCCATTCTTCAGGGGTCCACTCTCTATACAGTAACCCTTTGTCCCAGTATACAGGTTCCCCTTCCCCTTGAGGATCAGGTGCCTCCCTAGCTACCTGCTTCAGGCCTTGCAATGTAGTCGGTCTCAACTCTCTCTTTGCAATCCTTCCCAGCTCCCCTTTCACAGGACGTCTGGCATCCTCTGACAGTGGTGCCTCACTGTCAGTCTGGGTACTACTACTACTCACCTCTACCTTTGCAGTCACTCTGTCCAAGGGAACATCAGTACCCACAAGCAGCTGTGGCTCATATTCAGTCTCAATGGTACAGAGTAGCTTCCTCCCTGAAGTAACCACCTCACCATTCCTGACTGCAAGTATGTGGTCTGTCTGGGTCTCCCCCAGGCTACCAGACCAACATGCTTGTCTCATAGCCCGACCACATGTAACTGCATAAGTACATGATACTGCCTCATCCAAATCCTTCCCTATCAAAACAATTGCAGGATGGTAGTTTAGTAACCCTGTTGTCTCAAGACAACCTACTATTGGCATTTTGTCTTCCCCACTTACTGGCTCTCTCACCTTTTGTTCCTCACCTTGCCTCCATGGACATCTGTATGCCACATGGCCCCACTGGTTGCATTCAAAACATTTAAACCTAAGTCCTGGATGTGTACCTGAACTAGTGGCTTCCCCTGCTACTGGCAGATTCTGTTGGGGCAAGTCTGTGCTGCCCACCCTGGGTTCCTTTAGATCAATGAGCAGTACTGGGAGCCCCTTTCCTGTGCAGGGATGCCCTGCTTGCTAGGTATAGGTCTCCCTTCTTCTCAAACTCCTCTGAAGTAGCACATTGTCTATCAGCTGACCAGATCCTCATGCCTTCAGGCAAAGTGCTTGTTCCCTCACCAAATGGTTTGCCAGTCCTACAAACATGGTGACCTGACATTCACTCATCCACCTATGAAAATAAGTGCTCAGTTCAGCAACATATTCACACACAATTTCATCTGCCTTGCGTCTATGTTCACGAAACATTTCCTATAAGTTTTAGGTGTTAGCTTAAAACATTCTAACAAGTGATTTTTAACAGCAGTATAATCAAAATATTCATAATCAGGAAGTTTACACAACACAGTTACAGCTTTACCATGGAGTAATGGGGTCAGGAACCATATCCAGAGCCTTTAGTCGTCATCATACTGTTTACATACCCTCTCAAACATATGAAACTATCAAAATGATCCCCCTTTTTAAACTGCGGAAGAAATTTACTGACATTTTCTGCTTCTGGAGTCCAGTTACTCCCTTCCCTATTACCTCCATGATTCTGGAGAGAGTCAGTATCTCCTTCTCATGGTTTCTCTGCCTCTCCTTTTCCTCAGCTTCCAGGCGTAGCATTTTCTCATTCTCCACAGCCTGCAGATATCTCAGTCTCTCAGCTGCTTTTATTTCCAAATGCCTGGCCTCCAACTCAAGTCTCTCTAGCTCTAGATGGAGTTTTAAGTCCTCTGCATAAAGGTTGAGCTGTCCATTCTCTGAGGTTGGTACATGTCCACTGCCAGTCTGATCTCCCTCCTGGTTGCTGTTTTCTGATGCAGCTGTGACCAAAGCTGCAATCATGTCTATCTTAGTCAGGTTTTCATGCACCAGTCCCCTAGCTTGGCACATCTCAGTCAGCTGGCTCCTTGTCAGCTTTCCGTACTCTTCTGCTGACGTGCTTCCTGCTCTCCCTGACTAAGCTAGCAAAAGAAATAAAACAATTATGATCTGAACTCTGAGTGGCTGATGTAGAGTACAAAAACACCTTCAGTGATCACTGTACACAAGCTACAGGAATTTCACTCTACCCACACCACTACAAGCCAATTAATACTTGCCAACTAATTAATATGTGGTGTGGCTATCCCACCACTGCCAAACAATTAATATGTGATGCCCGTGCACTGGCCCAGCAATCAATCCTCACCACTAACACCAGTGAGGGGCGTCCATATACGGAAGGGATAATAAATGCACACACAGTAAAGTACAATTTCCCTTAAGAGCGCACAGAGATCACAGTCAGTCTGGGGCTGGCTTCTCCCTTTCTCTCCAGGTCCCCAATAAGACTTCCCACTGGCACAACTATAGGGTCCAGATCTCAGCCTAGTGGGCAAGCTAAAACCTCCAGCACCCTCTCTGTCCAACCAGTGCTTTGTGTCCCTCCCCAAGTAGCTGACAGACACACGCACTTTGAGTAAGAGTTTGTACAACCACACAGACACTCCTGGGGAAGGCTGGCACTGGTTCTCTCCAGCTGTGCCCCTTTTCTGCCCAGTGTACAAGGTAGTACCCGCTGCCACCACCCACTGATATTTATCAGCTACTCAAAGGTCCTTAAAAGGGTGTCCAATTATTACTGTGCAATATTATTATCCAAATGGTATGTGTGACCTAACAGTCAAGACTTATTTGGAGTGACTTGGAACAGCATCACTATATACATGTGATGTACTCTAGAGCTTAAATTAACTCTACATAAAACAGCCACAGTTGAAAGGTTTAAAATTATTTACTAATAAATAATAAAAACACAAGACAATACTTTTTACTACACAGTGCTAGTCAAGAGTTCAGTGATCACAGAGAAATACTTAAAATAAAACAGTAGCAAAAGTTCTGACATCACAGAAAAACAAACTAATCTTCCTATTTAATAGCTATATTTAAGAGAAAACACTGTTCTAAATAATTTACATCTAGAGCAAAGCAGTGCTGGTGATGTTGGATGTTCTCAAGACAAAATGCTCTGAGTTTTCTGATTCTCTCTCTTTAAATTGATAACACAGAGCTGCTTCACATGACATCATTCTTCACACTTCTCTGGTGTTCCCAGGCTAACAGAAACTACATTTACATGCTTTACACCTGTTCAGAAAATGAGACCAATAAAGAACATTTATACATGCAAATTCTAGCCATTAACTCTGGTCTTAAAACAATAGACAGGATGCCTCCCTCTAGACATATTGGCTCCAAATTTTGACATTAAAGACAGTCATAAAATGCTTGACTTCACTTTCTTACAGCAGAGTGCACTGTTGTTGCATTTTTGCAGTTCAATATACAATGCAGTCTTTTCACATTTAAGAGAACAAGCCTGTGGCTTACATTAATATTGCCAGAATTATCTAGAAAATTCTATCTGGCTAGGCTGGCAGCCTTCACTTATCTTCACAATTATTACCACTCAAACTGCTAGTCATGTGTATATATGTTAAGTAATAGGCACATAAATTTAACTTATTTTCATTTGATGTAGCAAAGTAGTTACAACTCAGACACCCAATAAAAATGAATTAAACAAAAAAACCTTAAAGATTGAGACAAAAAATATACTAACCACCCTATGGGGAAAAAAACCCAGCTCTGAATAGACTAGCCATTCAAGCATACCTACTAACACCCCCTCCAAGAATCATTTCTCAACTCAGGTTATCTATACATTTTGTCTAGCAGAAAGAAGCTTGGTATATCATATATTCTATTCATAAAGTATTTTTCATAAAATTTGATTTTAAATCCAGGAAAAAAACATTTAACATAACCATATTACTATATTAAGCATATTAATGAGATATTAAAATAATGCAAGTTATAATGACTTTTTGTGTTTGCTTATAATATACAGTTGTCCATTAGTCAAATGCATTTTGATAAGAATGAATTAATTTGTTATTCAGATTAATATAATCAGCAAAATAGTTCATATTTATAAAAAATGCATAACGAGGTTCCATCACTCTATGTTAAACCCATTGAAGTGCCTATTTTATTGTATAGTAGCACAGTCTGCTTCACATTAAGCTCTTTATGTGTTCTAATTAGAACTATTTCCTGTCGATTTTCATTAAAATCAAATCTACTGTGACTCTTTTATATGTTCAGTAAACTACTTAATAAATGTCACACTGCTTTTACTCTTATTCAAACTGTACAGTTGTGTGTTATTAGATAAATATCCATTTAAGAAGCTAATAAATTTAAACAAATCATTGCTAACCTTTAACCCATGTGCTTACATCATGTCTGAGGCTTTTACTTTCATTTTCAAGCACTTGCATAGTCACAGAGGGATTTTCACCTTCTAACTATGCCAACAATGGAAAAAAAAACATCTTAGGAACAAGAAAACAAGCATTTCAGCTTGTGACCTCAGTGGAAAGCCAGAAACAAGTAAGCAAGCAATTTGATTACTTCTAAATATGCCCTGTGCTTGAGAGTTTCCTTCCTTCAAAATCACTGTTTATAAAGCCCAAACATATCTCTGCAGTTAAAATCAAGTTCAACTTTACCTGAGACAAGATTTATTTTAACTGTAATAAGGCTTGTTCATTCCATATAAAAAAGAAAGAAAACATTTCCCTGTTTAAGCATGTAACAATTAAATCAATTAAACCATGAAACATTCATAGACAAACATTTTAAAGACAGGCACATATCTTCTGTTTCTTGAAGCTTAGCACTTATTTATAAATCTATATTTAAACCGTATGTTCAAATAAACATTTTAAATGTTCATTTAAGTGCCTTTTTAAGCTGAAAATAATTCTCTATGTCTATACTACACAGAAAAAACATACAGTATGCTGTATTACTTAAAACTTCATTTTCTTTAAGCCCCCCTCTCTTTTCTTGGGAGTACCTTGTCTGAAACAATGATACTAAAACACTCTAACAAAAGGTATAAGCAAATAAAGCATTGGTTTCATAGGAGGTTTTTATGCTATTGTTATTTACTATACTTTGAGAGGTATTAATGTTATGCAGATTTGTTCAAGCATTACCAAGCTGTTGAACTGGTAACTTAGAAAGTTTATAAACAAGAATAAAATGTTTTTACCTTTTGGGATTGTAGTCTTTTAGTTAAAGAGCATTATTTTTGTTGTACATTTTGGGGAACTTTTTAGATCTGCCATCTGAATAAATTGTGGTTCTCTTTAGATGTGTGTGTGTGGTATAAAAGGAAAACATATGTAAAATAATTATTTAAAAGTTAGTTCTCATTTAACCTCTTTCTTTTTGTCCGTTTTTCCTTTCTTTCCTCTCTGCTTGGTGCTTTAGTGTTAAACCAGTCCAATCCATTTCTTCTGTTTGATTTAAAGCTTTGTTAGAGGTTAAACAAGATGCAGCTGCATCCAAGTTATCAAATGTTTTTGCTCCATCCAAGTAAAAGATTTTAGGCCTCATAGGAAACAGTAAATGAACCTTAAATTTTCTCTTCAATTCTTTTATTAAAAGGTGAACATTCCTTTTTTTTTTTTTTTTTTTTTTTTTTAGAGTTTACCTCTGTTGAGTAATCATTGTCAAACCTTTTTATCTTATTTGACAGGAGAGTTTGACCACACAGTTTTTTTTAGCACCCGTTCCTTGTCCTGAGAAGATATAAATCTTACTAATATTGATCTTGGACTTTTATTTGCTTTGTTGCAAGATGAAATAACTTCCAGTGACCTATGGGCTCTTTCAGTTTCATAAGAAAAAGATTCAGGTAAATTCAGAACATTTGGAAGCCAGGATGTTAGGAAATTTACCATATTGTCTCTTTCAGTCTTTTCTGGTAGTCCATAAATATGCAAGTGGTTTCTCCTGGACATATTTTCTAAGTCATCTAATTTGTTACAAAAGTATTTTGTTTTGAGAGAGGCCCAAGTTGATGTTCTTGTTCCAGTTGATGTTCTTGTTCCAGGAGTTTGCCTTCAATGTCTTTTAATGTTTCTTCTACGTCAGCAATCTGAGTTTTATGTTGCAATATTAGTTCTTTTAGCTGCAGCATTTGTTTTGTGCATTTTTCTTTGAGAGAGTCAAGTTTTTGTCCAGTTTGTCAAACTTCAAAGATAAATCCTGCATGTTAAATAAAGTTTGTAGTTCCTTCTTCATTGTCTGGTCCCGTGAAGTATTCTTTTGATAACTCATTCTGTGAAGAAATCTAAGGCCTTTCTGCTTGAATTTTGACAGAAAAATCATAGAATTTAACGAAAATAATCCAATGTAGACTTTCAAAGACTATAGCAGAAGTTACTGGTTAAGTTTAAGAAGTTTAGGAGTCTTGGTTTTTAAAATTTTCTGTCAGAAGTACAACTTAGATAGAGCTGAGAAAAAGTGCTGTCAACCTGTCATCAGCCTGCCCCCCCACAATGAGTCAGTTCTAATACCTTTCTGGCACTTATTTCATGAGAATATCCAGCAGGTACTGAGAGAGATAAGAAAACAGATTACTACAAAATCACATATTGGTAAGTGATTTTCTAGTTGGTGCCCAGCCAATAATGAGGGGCCCAAAAGGGATTTTATACCACTGATACTCAAATATTTGTACAAGTTACTTTCCTCAAGCCTCTCAGTACTCTATAAAGGTTCATCTTGTGGCCATTTCAGCATGTCTGCCTACAGATCCTTATCTTTCTCTGTAGGAAAACAGTTTCTGAAATGAATTTTACAACACAGACCTCCTTCTAAACAAGTATTTCAGAAAAGAGACTGTATTTAGTACCATACATGTCTAACTGTGAGACATTAATCACTGCCTAAAATTGACAGTAGTGCCAAAGGCATAAGTGTTTTGTAGCATACAAAATTCTGGATTAAACTGCTCTCCTTTCTAACAGGTACTTAATCATTTACCTAATAGCAAATTTGTTTACTTTCCTGTACATTCCACACAACACACACACACAAGTAAGTCTGTGCAGTGGTGCATTTGCCAAAGGACCTCAGGGACAGTGGAAAAGATAGGGGTATATTTGTGTATATTTTCTTCTGCACATGTATACCTCTGTCCAATATTAAGCACAGTTTAGTTCAATTGTTCTCCTTTCCCTTGCTATGTCTTACACTACCTTTTTTCTTCTCTTATGGCTGTGGACAGAAAAACTAAACTTCCCGAAACATTTGCCAGTATACTCGTTGAGACCAGTCATCTGCAACCAAGAACACCCCCACCCCAGAAGAAAAGATGATTTAAAGTATGATTAATGTTCAACTCAATCATAAGCTATGGATGTACTCTCTATTTAATGTATGTAGCTATCCAACAGTGTGCACTACTGGAGGGCCTATGGATATACAGTAGCTATCTAATACTGTGCACACTACTAGAGGGACTATGGATATACACTATTTTTTATGTTACACACATCACAATCTTACAATCCCACTTATATCCACCCTTCTGTCACACAACTCTACAACCACAACAGTCCTCTAACACACCACATTTTTCAACCATAACTCCCAAACTATATCCACACTTACTCCTAAACACACACACACAGACACCTTTAAACACAAAGCTGAGTAAGTCATCATTTTCCACAGATCTACATATACACAAAAAGCTATATATTTCTACACAACTGCATACCGTAACTAAGCTGGTCAAAAGTGGGACATCTACCCCAAACCGGACCCAAGCACCAATATACACTCAGAGCCAACCACACCCCTTTTGAAGAACACAACTCTTCTCCCAAGCCACAACTCAATACACAAAGATTTCTCCTAAACAAATTTTCATCGAATTTTATATAGGCTGTCTCCCTCAATCTACCTAACGTTTCACATAGCTACTTATTTTCTCAAGGTCTACCTCCTGTTAAATCCCTTGCTGCCTTTACTATCCTTCTCTGTACTTCCAGCTGATAAGCACTTTACATAATGCATCCACTATCTGTATAATTTCTCTAACTACCTACCTCATGAAATTTTCATCACTATTAGTCTTATTAATGCCACTGTTTTCATTGCGTATTAAATTCTCATCCAGCTGGCACTGTAAATCTACAGCTTGAGACATGTAGTCAACTTTATATTTGCTTTATTTTTTGGTCCCTTGCTGCTTAAATGGTTTCTTGCCAGTCATTTGGGGATTGAAGTCACTAAATAATGACATACATTTGACTTTCAGCCTTTATTTCTCTCAGAAAATTCATGTTAACATAAATCCTGTTATGTAAATTTTATTATTTAAAAGCTGTTCTTATTTTGGAGCCTTTGTTTTCCCTTTATTTCAGGGTTTATCCACATTTCTTGAGATAAAAGGTAGAGAGGTACACAGACCTCTTATTTGCTGCTGCCAGCACTGCCCCCTCCCACTTGCACACCCTTGCCCTTCAGAAAATGCATGCGAACAAAAGTCAGTCCTATTGCAGCTTTTTTTAAACAGGAATGTGCTCCTGTTTTGAGCAGTTACTCCCGAGAAGAGAGGTATGTAAACGTAAACCTCTTGAATGCTGCTGCCAGTGTTGGATCACTCTCAATATTCACACTCGCGAGCGCACACACACACACACACACACACACACCTCGCTTTCATGCACGCAATCACACACACAAACAGAAAAACACATGCAAAAACACACACACTTTTCTTTTATATTTAGATTTTACACTCGCTAAACAGCAAAAGTGCTGCTTAGTGAGTGTAAAATAATGGCTCTATCATTCTCGCATTCACTCGCATGCATATACTCGCACACAAACATTTTTTTTAAACATGTTTTACACTCGCTAGCCAGCAGAACCACCGTTTAGCCAGTGTAAAATAATGGCAGCAGTTCCATTTTCTCAGTCCGAGCTCCACGACAGCCTGATATGCTGCTGTGAAGTGGCAGACACGTTTCTCACCGGGCATTACTTGTATGTTAATACCCTGCTGGAGAATGCTTGGTCCCCAATCAGGGTACTGATGTACAGTAAGCACAATCAACTCCAAAACAATGGTAACTTAGTCTTAGCAGTCTTCTGAGGTAGATACTGCCTGGCAGCAGAAACTCCTTGAGGAAGTAGCCTCTCTAGGCCTCAGTTCCCATCACTAACCTGGTTCCACAGCTTATCCAATAGGAATAAGTTGTGAAATGGCAACAAGACTATCCTGATTTCCTCACAATCACAGTTAAGTGTCTCTCAGGGATCAGTTCTAGGACCCCAACTTTTCAATATCTATCAATAATCGACACTCTGCCACTAAAGCTACAAAGGTACAATATGCAGATGATGTCACTCATCTGCTCAGCTCAAACACTAGCCTCCCTACAACTGGGTTTAATTGGCCTGAATGTATCCACAAAGACTTAAAAAGAAAAAGTAAAAAGTCATGGACATTCAGAAGCCATATGGCTGAAACACTTGATGTCCTTAAGGAATCATTTGCATAAATCCCATGAGCATCTATTACAGGAGGTTTATGGCCTCACACAGTAAAAACTCTAGTTTGGCTGGGTTTTTATTGTAGTTTTCACTAATAACTCCAGAACAACCATAGCATAAACATTAATACGTCCAGCCTTACTCTATCCCATACCCATTACAAAACTTAATCAGGAAATAAAAACTAGAGACAGCGTATAACAAAATTTGTGACACAATCCTCAAAACACTGCATAGCACTAAAAATCCTTGCTGGGTTAGAACTTAAAAACCATTTCAGCTACAATCAACTTATTACAGTCCACAAACTCCACAGAAAAATGTCCAACTCTAAAAAGAATGCTATACCCCTATACCATTAATCGAGCCCTGCAATCCAAACACAAAGCTTTTCTATCCATCACAAAATCAAACAGCAGCTCAGGAGACTCTCTGTACTCTAAACGGGTAACAAAAATCTGGAAAACAAATCCCCCTGAAATAAAACGAGTAGAAACACTGAACGTCTTCAAAACATCAGTAAAGAAACACCTGCTAAACAACTGGTTGTGTCCATGCGCTACCCCAGGCAATCCTCCACCCCCATACTCAACCTAAAACTCCACCATCAAAGTTACACCCCTTTACTTAACCTTTCTGTACCCTAATCTTACACATGTAACAAAATTACACCCCTTTACTTAACCTTTCTGTACCCTATACTTACACATGTAACATTTACCTCTCTTGCTAAGAAATCTCATTGTCTATTGTCCCAAAACTCTCATTTACACTGTTCTACAGACTGCCACTCAACCCTTGAACACACTCTTACAAAACTTCCATTTCCCAGACATTTAATACAGTTTTATATAGGCCGTCTCCCTCTATCTACTTAACGTTTCACATGGCTACTTATTTTCTCAAGGTCTACCTCCTGTTAAATCCCTTGCTGACTTTATTATCCTTCTCTGTACTCCCAGTTGATAAGCACTTTACATAATGCATGCACTATCTGTATAATTTCTCTGTAACTACTTATCTCATGAAATTTCCTTAAATTCATAGGCTACTGCATGTTATATAATTAAGCAATAACAGAGGACGTGGTGTGGTATGTTAAATATTTACCCATGGTTGGTGTGGTTTAATCATGAGGGCGAAGCCAGAGTGATTAAATAAAGCCAGCTGTGGGTAAATTTCAATATACCACAACCACTGAGTCGGTTATTGCTATTATACAATGACATTAAGAAAAAAATACTTACTTTTCTTAAATAATGTCTTTGTATAACGGCGCATTACTGTTCTTCCACTGGTTGTGGTACACTGCTTCCCTTGTTTTGCTGTACTGAGCATGCATATGGGACTTGTGTCCCACGCATACCCAGTACATCAATACTTTGAAATGGAAGCAACGAAGAAAAGAAAGTCTCCGTTGCACCGTTTTTTTTTTTCCCTTTTCTATTTGTTAAAAAAAAATGTTTTCAGCAGTTTATACTAACGGAAAACATAGTCTGGGCAACCGGACCTTTTTCCGTTGGTATATTGTGGGATTTACAACGGGCATGCTGGCAAATCAGCATGCACATTTTGAAATATTAATGAGGGGTCATTGTATAATGTGTTCTAAATGTACTTATGTAAACCCGATCTATTTTACAACATGCCATTTTTTTTTTTGGCTTAAATGTACTTCATTTAGGCCTCAACTCAAAATGGGATAAACCCCCGTTGGAAGTTTGTGGTAAACAAAGGTAAATAAATTAGTTGGCCACTTTGTCAGTGTCACCCTAAATAGAACAGTTCTGTACAATAAAGGAAAGTTAATGATTCCACAGCAAAGTGGGAACATTACTGAAAATAATTTGGCTATGTCTCACCTCAGGAAGAGGGTGACTGCCTCTTGACTAAAGCTTTGTTGTTGTAAAACTGTCTGCTTGATAATGTACATGACAGTGTATAGCAGAAGTTTGTGTTGTCTTTTATCTTAATGCCTTCCATGTGAGGGAAGAGTATGATGGTACTTGGCAAAGAAGAGGCAGGTGAGTGATGGGAGGCAGTTACCTCTACTGGCTCTCGCCCATAGCAAGGCAGATCCAGTGTGGACATCTAATCCAGTCCAGTGCATTACTGTTATAACTAAAAGGGAACAAGTTACTGAGGTATTTTATTGTTTTACAAGTATTGCTTCTGTACAGTATTTTCTCCTCAGAGTACACATGGTTATTAAAACTAGGCACACGTTTCGGAAGATTGCTAAAAGTAAATTCTAAGAGTGGCTCACTGTAGTGTGCTGTGCTGCAAGTTTTATTTCTTGACATGAAATATAGATGGGGTCTCATCAGCCATTATAGCAGTGCTGTTATTGCCAACCTAGTCAAGCTAAAAGGTAATAGAATGTTTTCATAAGAGACCACGATAAAAGAAAAAAAGGCTGGAGCAGCTGGCTTTATGGAAATGTAAACGGCTGAAATATTTCTCCTGTGCCACATTATCTAAGAGAGGGGCAGCCGGTTTACTATCAAAATCCTGAATGCATATTATCTTCAAATGGGATATCGGATGGCAGATGGTCGATTGCGGTGTTGTCAACTGTCAGTAGCTCATATCATTGAATGCCACTCTGCATTCGCTGATATGAAGTCAATCTAAGGGCGAGAGATTGCAGTACACTGCGGATTGGGACATTCATCCCTTTTCTCACTGTAGTGCGATCTCAGAGTTGGAATATATAGTTAGCAGGTGGTGTGGAGGGTGTAGGGGGCTTGGCCCCCTGCAAAGATGTGATGTAACTTTTGCATTGTATTTCATGTGTTCAACATTAACATCAACTCTGTAGTTGTCGAGTATGGGAGTCGATCTTGTGAGCACACTATTTCATGATTCAAGCATTCCTTTCATGTTTATGACCTGGAATACAACTGTTTTTAGCATTTTAATGGTAAACCATGGCAGCCATTTTACTGTATAAAGATCTTTGGTGGGTAGTTTGACAGATATATACAGATACACAGGGAAGATGGATTACTCACTGTTAGTACTAGGACATGGCAACTTATCTCTAACCAAAGTACTTGGACCCAACAAGGATAACCCCAAAGTATTAACTCAGTTTAAGCAAATCACATTCCTTTATGCAGCCTGTCTATGGGCTTAATATAGGTGGTAGTTTTAATATAGTAATGGATCATGCTTTAGATAGAAGCTAGAGTGCGACCGTTAGACAACCTAAGACTGCAGGAGTGTTGAGATGTTTACTCCAAGAGTTAAGCACTGATTGATGTTTAAAGAGTTCTCCAGTCTGCACAGAGTATACATGCCATACCTTGGAGTTGGCTTGTAGGCTGCAGTTTTTGGCTAGTTAAAAAAATTTTCTACTGCTGATACCCAGAGTTAATATTCAGCTGCATGCCCTGTTAGATCATGCAACAATTTTTATGCATTACATCCCTATTGGCATACCACTTCAACCCCTCTATGGAAATTAGACGCACAGCTAATTCAATATGAAGGAACTAGATGTAAATTGGGACAGAAGAGAGGGCAATTCTGGGAGACCCTCACTTCATAACCCAGGGGTATGGTAGCAACCTGTTTATTACTTAAATACAATGGTGGGGGGGTTACAAAGGAGGTTGATGTCATCATAAGCTAGCCGCTGATGCGGATGTTAATATCTACAAAGGTGGGGGATTTACAAAGGAGGTTGATGTCATCATAAGCTAGCCGCTGATGCTGAGGTTAATATCTACAAAGGTGGGGGGGGGTTACAAAGGAGGTTGATATCATAAGCTAGCCGCTGATGCTGAAGTTAATATCTACAAAGGTGGGGTGGAGTTACAAAGGAGATTGATATCATAAGCTAGCCGCTGATGCTGAAGTTAATATCTACAAAGGTGGGGGGGTTACAAAGGAGGTTGATGTCATTATAAGCTATCCGCTGATGTGGAGGTTAATATCTACAAAGGTGGGGGAGTTACAAAAGAGGTTGATATCATAAGCTAGCCGCTGATGCTGAAGTTAACGTCTCATCTCAACAGCTCCATGAGCTAGACACAATGTTCAAGCAGCAGGGCTGAAGAAATTGGGATACTGTGTGGGAAGTAAACAGCTTAAGCAGAAAATCAAAGAAATTTGGTATGCAAAAGTGCATGAGAAATGGGAAAGGTAAAGTATGTTTCATTGGTCATGTGGTGCAACGTTGAACAAAATGATAGCTTGGAAATACAAGGAACAACTGCATCGATCCCTTTTTGTGGCCCTTAAACATGATAGGGACACTGCTCACAGTGAGACATCTAAGATTAATCGAATATTAATAGGTTCATAGGTAAGTACTAGGCTAGCTGCCCTTGCGGGCCATTTTAAGCCTAGTCAGTTTCCCTTTTTGTGCTTGAAATAATCCATCCCATTTGGTTATAGACTGGCCTAAAGCATCTCATTGTCCATAGTTATATATTACCCCTAATGAGAATAAATGGGATCATATCATAGATAATTTGCAGGGACCCTTGCATGGGATAAAGCATTTAGGAGCTTCCTCTGTTCATTAGTAGTACAGGGGGCAGTCTCGGGGTAAATTTTTTGTTTCCCATCCATAGATCTAAGTTTTCTCTTGGACAGGGATGGACTTTGTTTTACATGGATGGGGAGTCTGATGTCTTTTGACTTGTTGATGTGCAGTAAATCAATCAGTAAAGGATTAGAGGGTGCCTTGTATGCCAGACACAGGTCACCTCTTAGTCTGTAGAATACAGAGAACAGTGATTGAGCTTTGAGTCGGTCGATGTAGGACAGGTTATTTAGGCCTTGTATTCTTTTAGTAAGGTATCTCTGTGGGTATTTCAGTTGCTGCATGTGTCTAGACAGATACATGCCAAAGGGGCATTATATTCAATGATTGGCCTAATGAGGAGGGGCATTGACATCCCTAGATTTAGACACAATCCGTTTGTTTAAAAAACTGTGCAATATAAAAGGACGATCTTACAACAGACACATGTTGGTCAAAAGTTTGGTCACTGCCTATGCAAGTTCTCAAATCCCAAACAACTGTGGGTGAACTCTTAGGGGGTATATTTTCAATGTAGTAGCTCCCTGGGGTAGATGACTTTCCAAATGATACAATAATGCATTTTTTGACATGTAGTTTCAGTCCACAGTTTTGGCACCAGTTATTTATTCAGGACACACCATCCTGCAGGATGGCCAAGTAATTTAAGAATACAATGACAGCTCATAGCTTGCAGTCAACTGCAACTTTAGATAGCCACAACCCTTTACTATTGGCTTTTTACTTCAGAAAAGTAATACCAAACAGGACAGGTTCCAGCACAGATCCCTGGGGGTCTCCAGTGGTGACTGGCCTCTCTGCTTTCTTTTATTAACAAATGAGAATGCTAAAACTGTTAGTAAACATAAGCCCTGTGGTCAATGCCTCCTTTATGAATCAGCTCTCAAGGTTTAACATTCCATAAAGCACAACAGAACCACAGGCATTAGGCACCCAATTAATTATAATGTAAATTCTTGCTCTGCCAAGGGATAAATCACATGGGCTAGATGAAATGAATGTGGATTTTTATAAAATATTCAAAGATTAGTTGCACACAGGGTTGCCAGACATCCCTATTTGGGCGGGACTGTCCCGAGATCAGCAGCCTGATCCAGAGTCCCGCCCTGCCGGTTTAAATCCTGGCCAGCCTCAGCTTTGTTTTTTTTTTTTTTTTTTTGATTGGTCTGTATACGTGGCATACAGGCCAATCAAAAATTGCTAAACACGGAGCTTCTTGTGTTCCGCATTAAACAGAAGTAGCTCCGTGTTTAGCGATTTTTGATTGGACCGTATGCTGGTATACGGGCTAATCAAAAATAGGTAAACATGGAGCTACTTTTGTTGAATGCAGAACTGCAATGTTCCGCATTAAACACAAGAAGCTCCGTGTTTACTGCAGATCTATTTAGTGCAGATCTTTAATGTAGAACTGTGTTCTGCATTTTTTTTTTTTTTTTGCTCTTCACTTTTTTTTTCATCCCTACCTTGCCGATACGAAATGCACACCCACTACTGTCCTTCAACAGGCAAATTATAAGGAAGAGAGAATGTTCTTTAGAGAGTTACCATGTGAAGGTTATCATGATCCCCAAACTGCACAGGCACTCCAACTCCACTCTGACAGTGAAGTACAGGCCCGTATCTCTGCGAAGTACAGGCCCGTATCTCTGCAAAGTACAGGCCCGTATCTCGGCGAAGTACAGGCCCGTATCTCGGCGAAGTACAGGCCCGTATCTCGGCAAAGTACAGGCCCGTATCTCGGCAAAGTACAGGCCCGTATCTCGGCAAAGTACAGGCCCGTATCTCGGCAAAGTACAGGCCCGTATCTCGGCAAAGTACAGGCCCGTATCTCGGCAAAGTACAGGCCCGTATCTCGGCAAAGTACAGGCCCGTATCTCGGCAAAGTACAGGCCCGTATCTCGGCAAAGTACAGGCCCATATCTCTGCGAAGTACAGGCCCATATCTCTGCGAAGTACAGGCCCATATCTCTGCAAAGTACAGGCCCATATCAAGATTTTTGTTAAGACATTGGCAGTGAGGACAGAGAGTTCCTGAAATCACTTGGTGCTTCTTAAATGTAGATATGAGGGGCTTGTTATGCTTAGACTTTGGCAAACTCTACATTAAATTTGTAGAAAGAAAACAATGCAAGGGCACTGTTTCTGGACTTTCATAAAGCATTTAGCACACTGTCAATGACCTTAACTGTGAGATGTGCTGAGGTACTATCAATTTCCCCCAATTTTCATAGAATGGGTCCAGCCGTTGTATAAGAACCCACAGGTAAAAGTTTTTACTAATGTCATCTTATCAGAAGTGGAAATACGAAAAAAAGCAGCAGAGCACGACCCAGGAACACTGATTTAATAAGAAAAATGTTGTAAGCACAAAACATGCTTTCGGTGAGCCCAGTGTCTCACCTTCTTCAGACAAAATTACAAGCCAACTAGCTAACACTTTATATCATCAGTAATCAGTCAATTTAATTTAATTAGTACTCCTTATCTAATTAAATAAATCTAATTCTGAATGCAACAGTTTTTAAAAAGATATCAGATTAAAACATAACAAACCTATGAGCCTGTTTTTAATGTTATTTTAAAATGTTTTAAAACTGTTTTAAATCTATTTTAATCTATTTTAATCTATTTAAATCTATTTGATGCACACACACAATAAATATAAAAATAAAAATAAAAAATATATATAAATAATTTTAGCAAACAAAAAATAATAAAACTGATAAATTTAACAGTTCAATTCATTTACATATACATATATATATGTATGTGTGTGTGTGTGTGTACTTGCATCAAAAACAAACTAATATACACACCTCTGAGGTGCCTAAATTTTTAGACACCATCACAAGTACGACATCCTTTTTGGAGTTCACTTATAATTTGCAGAAATCCAGGATTAATTATTTAGATATTTTGATTATTAAGGATGAGATCAATTTAAGATACAAGAGCCTTATTTATCGAAAGCCCACCTACTCTAATGCATTTCTGCATTTTACCAGTTCTCACCCTAGTTATCAGAAGAAGGCAGTAGTTAAAGGCCAGATGGTAAGAGCAGTCCGAATGATTTCTGAGTTGGATGATTTTTTGCTAGAATGTGAACATCCGAGTGAAATGTTTGCAAATAGAGGTTATCCGGCATCTTTGCTTGTTGATATCAGAACAGAAGTAGTAAACAAAAGAAAATCAGGGTTTTATAAACCTATTCTTTCCTTTGATGTTAACATTCTGGAAACTGCTCCCTCTATTTTACCTAGACCAGGGGCTGACAACAACAATCAGTCTAGTTCTGGAATGAGATTTCTTTGTACCTTCTCAGTGGATCACTTTGAAATTAGGAAGGTGCTCAATTAATATTGGGCCTTGATTACTGAGGATAGTTACTTGTCCCACAAGTTAGGTGAGGTTCCTAATTAACCTTTAGAAGAGGGCGGAATGTTAAATCTTTGTTACAGTTTAAACCACAACCCTCAAGTCAACGGCTTTCAGGAATGATTAAGTGTGGGGCTTGTAACCAATGTAAACATATCCTCATTGACCCAAAAGTCAGGATTAGGAACGAAAGCGTGTTTTGTGCTTACAACATTTTTCTTATTAAATCAGTGTTCCTGGGTCGTGCTCTGCTGCTTTTTTTTGTATTTCCTGAGTCTGTGCATTGGTTTGGTTACGTTGGTGTTTAAGTTTGTGATTACCATGAGCAGTTCGGGCACTTCTACTCAAGGATCTTTATTTTCTCAGAGGGATGGTGATGCTGGTAATTCACCCACACAGGAGAGCTTTGCTAATGAAGCGAACGCTGAAGGCAACTTGACTCTCCTTTTGCAGCTTGTCATGGATCGTGTTGACAAGCTTACACAAAAGGTGGAAGCTTTGCAAGCTACTGGCGTATCTGGAGTGCAAAGCGCTGGTTCCTCATTACTGCCAGCGTTAAGCGCTCGTTCCGTTTCTTCGTGTTTGCCTAATAATTCTGAGGCTCCGTGGATGACTCCTACTATCACTTCTGGTGCTTTGCTTACTACAGGGTCTGTTTTTGCACGCAGTCCTGCTTCTTCGGATATTCCGCCTGGACAGGCTAACAGGAATAGTACAACAAACGGGGAGCAGGAAGGAAGCACTAATCCTGCTTCTAATTTTACAGGAAGCCCTTCAATTAATAGATTTCTCAGTCACACTGATTTTTTTAGTGACGAGACTAGCGAAGAAGTGTCTGAAAGCAGTCAACAGAATGTAAGTGATTTATCTTATCTTATCACTGTTTTTGACTCTAAACTGTTCAAGTGCAGGAAACTGCAGCTTGAAATTTCTTATTTAAAAGAATGCTTGGCCAAGAAACTGGTTCCGAAAGGTTTGCGGCAATGGCGCTTCCCTGTTGGACTAGTGGAAGGTTCTCAATTCCACAAAGCCTTGTTGGCATTGTTTGACCAGCAAGGTTTTGAGTACATGAATTTGATGGTTACACAATATCAGAAGGAGGTTGATTGTTATAAAACTGAACTTGCAAGTCTCGAAGAAAACATTAAGGCTGATTCAGAATTTATTAGATACAAATATGAGCACTTGCATATTTTTAGTAGTATTGAGGCTACTATTAGTAAGCTCACTAATAATAAAATGAAAAAGATCAACAGAGACATTAATGAATACACAAAGCTTATCCTCGACCCCCAGTATTGTCTAACAAATTGCAAAATATGGGCTTGGATGGATATAATCAAGCTGAAATGCTTAATGTAACTGGTGGCCAACAGAATTTAGTAGGAGAACCTAATGACATTGAAGAGATGCCTCTTCGTCGTAGCGAAAGGCTTATGAGCAACACCAGTAAATCTGTTAACATTTATGCTAACAGGATTGACAACAGTAACAACAATTCCTTTGAGGAAGGCGCTGTCAACAATCGTGATAATGTTAATAACCAGCAGGGTTTTCCCAGGAACAAAAAAAAAAAACAGACAAGTCAATGGACAGACGAGGAACAATCAGGGCAATTTCAGGAACCGCAGAACCCAACGCAGGAGATGACAGACTATTTCCCTGAGCTAGTGACACTAACTGACTCTAAAGGGGACTTTAAAATTTATAACTACACTTCTTTTGTCATTGACTCTAATCTTGTTGAGTTTTTTGCTAGAGGGTTATCATTTGTGCCTGATATGCCATTTGACTTAGTGAAAACCATTATTGATTTAAAGTTATTCGTAAGAAAACTCAATTTGAAAGTACTGTTGGGGGATGGAATACTTCCATCTGGTACCCTGAGAGTTCCTAGCACTTTTAACCCCCCACTACATGACACACTACATCTGTTTGAAAAGATGTGTGAATATGATTTACGGGCTCTTAAGGTGAACAAACCTTCCTATAAGCGGCACTATAATATTACTAGAGATGAAAGAGAGTTTTTAGTGTTGTTAAAAAAATTGTAACATAAGAGTAATGAAGCCGGATAAAGGGGGTGGTTTGGTTTTTATGGATAATGTTGTGTATGTTCAGAAAATGGTTACACTACTAAATACTGTTAGCTATCAAACTGTGAGTATTAATGAAGTCAACACTGCTTATGTGAAAATTAGAGGTATGATAGAGGATTTATTTTTGGAAAGAGTTATAGATACTGACTTGTATCAATACTTAAATGTCTTAGCCCCTAGGCTACCGGTCTTGTTTGGCATTCCAAAAACGCATAAAAGTTTAGTACAACCTCCTTTCCGTCCTATTGTGGATGGGCGTGGTTCTAGTACTGTTGCATGTGCTAAATATGTTGACAGTATTTTAAGACCTTTAATCAAACAAGAATCTCAGATTTGTAAAGATTCTTGGAGTTTTCTCCAAGAAATCAGAAAGATTCCCTTTGATGTTAATTACTGGTTTTTGACTATTGACATTAAGGATTTGTATACTGTCATACCACAAGAATTGGGCATTCAATGGATACGTGAATTCCTTTCAGATAAAAAAAATAGATGATAACACGACATATTTAGTTGAGACACTATTGGAAATAGTCTTAAATAACAACTTTATGTCTTTTGATAACAAAATTTATCTTCAAAAATCAGGAGTGGCCATGGGGTTGCCCTGTGGAGGGAGTTTCGCCAATGGAGTGCTGGCATACTGGGAGAGGAACTTTCTGTTCACTGATGCTGGTTTTAGGAACAATGTCACCTGGTACACAAGGTACCAGGATGACATGTTTCTTATTTGGAAAGGGTCTCCCTCTGAGGTGCCTAAATTTTTAGACACTATCACAAGTATGACATCCTTTTTGGAGTTCACTTATAATTTGCAGAAATCCAGGATTAATTATTTAGATATTTTGATTATTAAGGATGAGATCAATTTAAGATACAAGAGCCTTATTTATCAAAAGCCCACCTACTCTAATGCATTTCTGCATTTTACCAGTTCTCACCCTAGTTATCAGAAGAAGGCAGTAGTTAAAGGCCAGATGGTAAGAGCAGCCCGAATGATTTCTGAGTTGGATGATTTTTTGCTAGAATGTGAACATCTGAGTGAAATGTTTGCAAATAGAGGTTATCCGGCATCTTTGCTTGTTGATATCAGAACAGAAGTAGTAAACAAAAGAAAATCAGGGTTTTATAAACCTATTCTTTCCTTTGATGTTAACATTCTGGAAACTGCTCCCTCTATTTTACCTAGACCAGGGGCTGACAACAACAATCAGTCTAGTTCTGGAATGAGATTTCTTTGTACCTTCTCAGTGGATCACTTTGAAATTAGGAAGGTGCTCAATAAATATTGGGCCTTGATTACTGAGGATAGTTACTTGTCCCACAAGTTAGGTGAGGTTCCTAAATTAACCTTTAGAAGAGGGCGGAATGTTAAATCTTTGTTAGAGTTTAAACCACAACCCTCAAGTCAATGGCTTTCAGGAATGATTAAGTGTGGGGCTTGTAACCAATGTAAATATATCCTCACTGACCCAAAAGTCAGGATTAGGAACGAAGAATACAAAATATTAGGAAAACATAGTTGTGATACTACTGGAGTGGTCTACTTAGCCTTATGTCAAAAATGCACTGCATTTTACATAGGGAAAACAGAAAGAAAGCTTAAACAGCGCATTTATGAACACATTTATGCTATAGCTAGGCAAGATTTAAATAATGCTCTTGCAAGGCATATTCATAATTATTCTGGACACTCCTTTAAGTTCACAGTTTTGGGTAGAATTCTGGTGGACAACAAAGGTGGCCCTTGGCAAATTCACTTGGAAATAAATGAATTAGTTTGGCAGCTACGTACATGTGCTTATACTCACCCAGGCTTAAATGAATGTGTATCTATTGCCTGTGTTCTAAAATTATTATCCACTAAAAGGTAGTAGTTTAATGTGCAGCATGTTGTCTTTTTGTATAAATTGATGCATATATCCCCATATATGAAAACATGGCAACAAGTTTTGTTCTTTGTTTTAAACGAATTAGGTTTATTAACCAATAGGTTTATTAACCAAAAGGACGAAGGTTGTTTGTTTTGGGATTATGTAATTATCTCTTTTAGATGGTTTTAAATTTAGTATGATGTTGTTATAATGATATTAATGTATAATGTTTTTAAACACATCTCAGTTATTAATAAAGTGCATTTTACATAATATTTATACATTTATATACACATACTGCTATATTTATATGTGTATATTAGTTTGTTTTTGATGCAAGTACACACACACACATATATATATATATATGGGTCTACTTCTAAACACCGACACGACGATTCCCCGACACAAAACTCACCGACGCCAAATAACCGACAACACACAAACCCGACACAAACCAGACAACGCAAAACACCGAACACCAAAACACCGACACACGGAACGTAAACAACACGCGACACTACATACCATACACACTAGCCCTGACCCAAACCCTAACCCTAAGGTCCGACACTATCGCACACTTCACCTACCTGCACCCTAACCCTAACTCACTTACACACCTCTAGCCCAAGCTCCGACACTAACGCACACATCACCTACCTCCACCCTAACCCACTTACACACCCCTAGCCCAAGCTCCGACACTAACGTACACATCACCTACCTGCACCCTAACCCTAACTCACTTACACACCCCTAGCCCAAGCTCCGACACTAACGCACACATCACCTACCTGCACCCTAACCCTAACTCACTTACACACCCCTAGCCCAAGCTCCGACACTAACGCACACATCACCTACCTGCACCCTAACCCTAACTCACTTACCTGACCACTCCTACCTCCGTCACTGTCGCACACTTACCGGGTCGCGATCGCAGATTACCCTTGTCGGTCTTTCCACTGTCGGCGAATCACCCTGTCGGTATACGTACCTGTCGGTCATCTGGCGTCGGTGATTTCCGCGTCGGGGAATCGGCGTTTCGGTCTTTTGAATGGGACCCATATATATATATATATATATATATATATGTATATGTAAATGAATTGAACTGTTAAATTTATCAGTTTTATTATTTTTTGTTTGCTAAAATTATTTATATATGTTTTTTATTTTTATTTTTATATTTATTGTGTGTGTGCATCAAATAGATTTAAATAGATTAAAATAGATTAAAATAGATTTAAAACAGTTTTAAAACATTTTAAAATAACATTAAAAACAGGCTCATAGGTTTGTTATGTTTTAATCTGCTATCTTTTTAAAAACTGTTGCATTCAGAATTAGATTTATTTAATTAGATAAGGAGTACTAATTAAATTAAATTGAGTGATTACTGATGATATAAAGTGTTAGCTAGTTGGCTTGTAATTTTGTCTGAAGAAGGTGAGACACTGGGCTCGCTGAAAGCGTGTTTTGTGCTTACAACATTTTTCTTATTAAATCAGTGTTCCTGGGTCGTGCTCTGCTGCTTTTTTTCGTATTTCCTGAGTCTGTGCATTGGTTTGGTTACGTTGGTTTTTATCTTATCAGAAGTGGTAGTTATGTCAAGGGGTACAGGACAATGCTGCCATCTCTGCCCCCATCTCTCATTCTGGCAGCATTGGTAATAGATAGGTACCTATTAAATAAATACCAGAAGGTCCATATCTCCTTAGGAGTAACTAGGTTTCCAACAGCCACCTGGGCTTACTGATGACTGTATAATATGGCTCAGTAACCCACCTGACAGATACCAGTTATTTTAGAGTCACTGGATGCTACGAGTCCACATGCAGGGCTAGAGGTGAACTGAGGAGACTTATTCATCATATGGGGGTGATAGTCAACCATGATTTGACTCCCTTCCTCGGTGTTTGATTAAGATGCCTCATGTGCACTTTACTTAGTAGTTAAACTGAACACGGATGCTAGTAGGTGAACAGATGAAAGCTGGAATGCAGTTGTGAAATCTATTCAGATGACCTTCACAAAGAGGTGCCAGATGCATCCAACTTTTTAGTGTTTATCCTGCACAAGATTTTAGGTACTTGCACATTATCGCAACCACAATGCCAGCCTGGGGTAATTCTCAATGTTTTCATGAAACAATTACTGTTAAACCTCAGCAGGGGTGTGTAAACTCCAAACTAGTTTTCAGAGACATTGCTTGTAAGCCCGGAAGAGGGAGAATGGAAAAATGCCTTTCCCTGGGTAGCATCCTTTACCAATGATTTTCAACTGTCATGGAAGGTAATACTCGGTCAGAGCAAGCCCTTTTAGTAAAGAAAATCTTGTTTCTAGACCTACCGTTTTACTAATTTCTCCAAATCAGGCACCAGTATGGTAAAGTGCAGATTTTTTTTTTCGGTTACTTTAAAAAGTGAAAAAAAAACCTGTTCTCAGTCTCACTAATGACACAAGGGCAATATTTTACTTAAAGACAAAATATAATGACGGACAATATTTTAGTCTAAGTAAAACATTGTCCCTCTGTCATAAGTGAGACAGATGAAAAAGCACGGAGATAGTGGACATTGTCATAGTCCTAGTATTCTTGTATTCTTTAAACAATACAAAATATGGAGTGTCTTGGGGAAAAAAAGTTTGCCGCGACTCCTAGCAAGTTAATGACAATATGGGAGGAACATAAAGTTGGTCCCCATTTAATCGCCCTATTTGCAACCTGAAGAACAAGAAACATATCACAACAACATATTTCATCCCATGGTAACATCAATAGTTGGACTACTGGAATGTAAACCCTTCTTACCCTACATTCATTTCACCTCAAAATGCCAGTCCCGAAAAGTCCTATCTTTGCAAAGGAAGTCCAATGTTATGTACTAATAATGTTAATGTGCTTGCTTGATCTGTGATTAGATGCAAATGCCTAATTTAGCTAGATGTGCGCTAATGTTAATGTGCAATACCTGGGCCCTTGCTCTGAGATGAATGAATGTAAAGCTATGCCAGCAAAGAAGCATCAAGAAGCAATCCAATCTTTTTTTCTATTTTTATTCAAATATCTTATTCAACGTAAAAGAATTGCAACAAATGTCACAACCTCGGATGCACAAAGAACATTTAAGCAACACCCACTGACCACCCTAACAGACAAACTCTTTTCCTCTCACACCAGAAGATGAATTAACATAATTACAAACGTCTGTCATGTGTTCGTACTGCTCCCCTACCCATTATCGCAACCCCATCCATTACCGATTAGTTTCAACTGTCACAGAAGGTAATGCTCAGAGTTGAAAATCATCGGTAATGGATGGGGTTGCGATAATATGGAAGTATTTAATTTTATTTATGCCACAACACCTACCATGCTTATTATTCACTTCACAACTTAAGAAACTGCAAAAGAGGAGTTTTAATTTTATGTGGGAGGGTAAGAGGCCAAGGGTCATCAATGGAAAAATGTATATATAAGCAAAGCAAAAGAGCTTAGGGTTCCAAGGCTTATAGACCTATGGGATTGGAACTATAGGTTGGTTTTACATCACGATGAGGGACTCAACTAAGCTTATATTTTACACTAGAACTCAAACTTCCATGGCATCACGATATAAACCCTCATTTGGTGGGTTAGAAATGTGGTATGAGAGAGAGTACAGCAGCTAAAGGACCGAACTCATTAATATGGAAGAGTTCTTTTAAATAGAACCATCCCAGCACTCAGATTGACCAAAGTTCTATTTGGCTGGTAACTGGGATGAAGCAAGTATTTATTACATTACTGATATATGATATGAGACATTAAATGCAGCCCAACGTCGGATACACCTTAAGACAGAGTTTCCAACTCTGTCACCTCATTGGTGCCAGTTTTTACAACTAAAGGACTGAATAACAAGAATCCTGTCTAAAGCACAGCCTAGTGTTCTCCTTAGGTCACTACCTAGGCTGGAGGCTGTAATGAGTAAAGGGAAAACACAGTTCCCCAACATACAAATTGAATAGCCTATGTAGAGGGGTCAAAGTGAATGTAGATTAAATGCTATCAAATGCTTTATGTTAATGGAATGAACTATTAGTGGATAAAAAAGATGAGAAGGAATGGGAAAAGGGCCTTATATATTTGCAGGACAACTGCACATCCTTACTCTCGAGATTCATATTTGCCAAGCTAATTCATCAGTGGCACTGCTCCCCAGCTGCTCTGTACCACAGGGAACTCCTTCAGAGTGATGAATGACGGCACTGTCAGGGGTCGAATGCCAATTATTTACACTTAATATGGGAACACCTACAATTTCACACTATATGGACTAAGATAAGTGGAATAACATAGGCATGGAGAAGCTCCTTACCCGTTAAACCCAGATACTCCCCTGACTCTGTAATAGACTGATCATACATGTCAAGCAGAGTAGCTCTGGCCCTCTTCAAAAGGAACCTTGATGATTGGATGGGAGAAAGGAAATTCACCCCAGGGATCACGTCAGTCGCCCTGCTAGAAAGGGGTCCAGGGAAGTAAATAATGTGGGAAGAAATAGCCAGGGAATTCTTATGGCTAGGCTTGTATAGGTCCTAGGGCCGATAGCCTAGTACCAACCTATGAACCTTATGTTTTGGCTGTTTGGAATTAGGTAGCCAACTCGAGTCTATGGAATATTTTTCCTTCATCACACTCCTTCCTTTTTGTTTACACATTGGAAATGCTGTTCATGAATACGCATGTCAACATTCCATTATTTTCACATAAAACTGTTTTACACAACCCAGCCCAGTGACAGCAATGGAAAACTGTTAGCATTATGGACTGTATGCACCTATACATATCAACTAAGTTTACTGTATTACTTGCCTTACTGTTTATCAATCTGCATCGGCATACAATCTAATGTGAATGAGTTCTTCGGAACTTAAAATAGATTTTGATGTACTATTTTGTTATACGGTTATCACTGGCTCAAAACTCCATTGTATACTCATCTCATGACATTTGGATTATGTTGCAGCATAGAAATAAGTTTGAGATTTTCAAGAAAACAGGACACAGATTTATAAATTCACACAGAAAGAAATATAAATATTCCCCAAAGTATTACCAACCACAGCAGTACACTGGAAAATAGATTTTGGAAGTGTAAGAGAACACTGGAACAGCAGCAACCCCCCACCCCCCCACCCCCCAAAAAAAGGCAGCAGAATTAAGGAGGGAAAGCAGTTTAAGCAGCAAAGTCTTAAACTATGAAAGATTAACAGATTCACGTACGTGAGATAAGCATCTTATCTCTGCACTAAAGACTGCAAAAGTAAAGAATGCAACAGTGAAACATTGGGAGTAAAGGACTATACACACTGCAAATGTGAACAATAAATGCTTTCAACGTTTCTGATGAGAATTGTTTCCTTGACATAGCAAAGATATTAGGAAAGTCACAACTAATCTATATTGCGTTATATCTTAAACAATTAAGTCCAAGCATCCTATAGTGAACTACAACAGATGCAAGAAGATAATTAAAACAAACAAAACAATGAGATACTACAAAACGTTGCTTTTTAGTCAATGTAATAAAGCCAGAAACCCTTTCTAAACAGCAAGTAGTATATTTCCTTCAAAATCAAAGAATGAATTTTAGTTACTGTAATCCATTAACAAATCATTGAGTGTTCTAAGGGCATATACTAGTTAACTTTTTGTAAAGTGATCCTAATGCTAAGTGCATGTCATTTAGCACTGCTGTATAATACAATTCTCTCATGGAATATTAATTTCCATTTATACCCTTAGGTGACATTAAATAAGCTTACCTTTAAAAATCTCACTGGAGATGATTTCCTCAGTGAAAACTATAGTATGCTCATAGTGTATTCTGATTTGGAATATTTTTGTTAACATTTGAAAGAATTCTAAGCTTATACTTGAAATGGAAACAAAACTTTTAAGAGGTAACAACCCAGATTAGAACATGGGTATTAATACAGTAACATACACAGAGGTTCTCAACATCTCTGCAGACTTCTGTTATGCACACAGGAACCCCATCCATGCAACTGTCAAAATACCCATTATGTAACATTTGAACTTATTGCAGCGTGGCAGTGCACAGCCAGGAGTAGACAAATCTTGGGGAGGGGTGTGAAATTCTTATTAATTTAAAACATATTAAAAAAAGCAATTTAACAAGTACTTGTGATCAATGACAGTCTATAAAACAGACACACCTCACAAATCTCTGCATAGAACCAGTGATTGTATCTTGATTACTACTTCTTCTTTCGGCTTTTCCCAGTTAGGGGTCGCCACAGCGGATCATCTGTCCGCTCATGATTGGCAGTGGAGTTTTACAGCGTCGAATTGCCAGCCCGGCGCCCAACCTTCCACAGAAGGCACACACATGCACACACTCACACCTAGAGCCAATTTAGAGTGCCAATCCACCTACTGCATGTCTTTGGGATGTGGGAGGAAACAGGAGCACCCGGAGGAAACCCACGCAACCACAGGGAGGACATGCAGACTCCACACAGAAGGCACCCCAGCCGAGAATCGAACCGGAGAACGTCTTGCTGTGAGGCAGCGGCTAACAGCTGCACCACCGTGGCGCCCTATAGTGATTGTATCTTGATTACTAAGAAGAAAAAAATCAGGGATGGAGCTGGTAGAGTTTGTAGAATGAAGACAAACATATGATCATACATAACTCGGGGGTCTGAAATCTGGGAATGTCAGCTCTCACTCGTGTGTAAAGAGATACAGCAGAGCTATCCTTCCTTCTGACTAACAAAGGAAAAACCTACATACTTAGTAAGATTCTACCTTTTTTCAACTAACAACTGAATTTAGAATGAAAACCCTGAACTTAAATTCATAGGTTGGTACTAGGCTACCGGCCCTAGGGCCTATACAAGCCTAGCCATAACAATTCCCTGGCTATTTCTTCCCAGAATATTTACTTCTCTGGTCCCCTGTCTAGCAGGGTGACTGATGTGATCCCCGGGGTGAATTCCCCATCTCCCATCCAATCGTCAAGGATCCTTTTGAAGACGGCCAAAGAGGTGCTCAGCTTGACATATATGGGCGATCTATTCCAGACTATGGGAGAGTCTCTGGGTCAGGAACCTATCCCTCCAGCATGTTTTGTTCATTGTGATGACCAAGTTTAGATACCTGGAGCATGTGGCTCTGAGGATTAGGATTTCTTTAAGTGTAATCACTAACCCGGGCCACCCCCTCAAATGGAATTGTCAAAACCAATGGACTTTGTTCCATCATATATCCATAGCCAGTCCTGTCGTAAGAAGTTCGTTTTCAGGGGCCAATGCGGAATGGGTGTGAGCTGGAAAAGTGAAGAAAAGAGTTAATATAGGTGTTCTTTCTATAAATGGCAGAGTTAAGCAAATTGTTGTGATTGTTTTTTGACAGTTTAACATCCAAGTAATTAATCACTTCAGTATTGAAATTGTAAGTGAACTTCAAAAAGGAGTTGTATTATTAAGGTACTCAACAAAATTTTCATGGCCACTGGAGTTACCTTTAAATAATAGAAAATGTCGTCCAAAAGCGGGTATAATAGGAAATCTTACTACTCCACTCAGCATTGTTAAGTACAAATTTCCTCTCCCAATAGGCCATAACTAAATTAGCTACCCCACCACACAGCCCATAGCTCCCCTTGCTTTTGGATATAAACTTCATTCTCAAACAAGAAAAAGTTTGAAGACAAAATAATGTCCAAAATTTCTGTAATGTTGTCTATCTCTTGGGGTGAAGCCTCTAGTTCTATTAGGAGGAGTTCAATCCACTCACATGCTTCTAAGTGGGGTATAGATGTGTATAAATCTACAACATCTATTGTTAAGAAGTTGTTCCCTCTTATTTCCCCAAAGTTGTTAATGTCAGCCAAAAAAGACCATGAATCTTTACAGATGGTAGGCACTTGTTCGACATATTTTTTAAGCAGGGAGTCAATATACTTTGAACAAGGATATGTAAGAGAATCCCGCCCGTCTATTAAAGCTCTCATTGGGGGGTCCCCAAGGTTTTTGTGAACCTTGGGGATGCCAAACATAATTGGCGTTCTAGGATATAAAATGTCGATATATTTATAAGTGTCCTGGTCAATTCGACCATTAATATAAAGATCACGGAAGTAGCCTCTAATTCTTTTTGAACTCATGTTTAATTCATTAATGGAGGCTTTATTATAGGATGAAGTGAGTAGAACCTTTAACATACGTTCACTATAGTCTTTTTTCTCAAATATTACCAAGCCACCACCCTTATCCGGTTTAATGACTCTGACGTCTGCAAACCGTAACGCGCTAAGGGCTGACAGTTGTTCTTTTGTAATATTGAATTTATTAACATTGGTGTTACTAGCGTTAACCAAATGTCTAATGTCTAGTTCACAAATGTTCTCAAACATTTTAAGAGTCAAGTGTAATGGTGGATTAAAAACACTTGTAAGTCTTAACCGGTTGTCACTAAGGAACTCAGTGCCATTGAAAATCAACTTTAAATTTAATTTTCTTATGTAGCACTTAAGGTCCAAAAGTACTTTGGCTACATCACATTTTTTAGTAGGCACAAATGTATTCCCTAGTGCCAGTAACTCAATCAATTCAGGTTCCAAATACAACTTCGAGAAGTTGTAAATTGTGAAATCCCCCTTTAAGTTCGAAACAATTTTGGGGTAACAAAGTGGATTTACAATGGTGGTATCACTAATTATTTCCAATTCTTGTTCCCCCTGTATTGTTTCTGTTTGTTCTTGTTCCCTAAAAAATGATTACCATGTTCATTAAAGTTGTTCGTGTTGTGTTCTCTAGAAGGCCCAGGATTTTCTAAGGGTGGAATAGCCCCCATATTTTGTCTCTTATTAGTGTTCCTGCTACTTCTACGGAGAGGTTGTTCAACATGCGTGTTAGAAGAAGTGTTATCAGAAGTAGCATGTTCCTCTTGAACATCCTCTATTTGCTCTGACCTAACTTCATTGTCAATGGCAACCTTAGCTTTTAAGTTCGGGAATGCATTATCTTTTAAGTAAGAAGATCTATCCCTATAGAGCTTCTTAGATTTGTTTACTTTCAGTTTGACCATATACGTATCAATGCTGGAAAAGATACGTGCATGGTCAAACTTTAACTGTTCAAAAGCGGCATCGTTTTTAATCTCAACATCCAATAGGCATATTTCATCAGATAGACATTTAATCATTGCCTCATAGTGTCTCACAAGCAGCTCCATGAGCTGTATGCCCTGCGTCTGAAACAAGTTTTTCAAATCAGATAAAAAAGCATTTGTATTGATAATACTAGAGGGGGAAAAGTTAGACCTCAGCCCCTTTGGTATTATACCATCAGAGATACATTGTCTGAAATATGACACCTCTAACTGTAATTTACGTAACTTCAGAGTTTTTCCATCAAGAGTTTTAAGTTTATCAGTTAGAGATATTGTAGGCTGAGCCATCGAGTCAGTATTATGCACCGACGAAGAGTCAATGTTCAAGTTGTTAAACAGGAAAAAATCACCTGTATTGTTGATCCAATCGTACACTGTCCTCTCGCCAATAAGTGCCTCGTTGCGTGCTACAAAGTTGTTCCCCGTCCCGGATTGAGAAGTAAATCTCTGGTTGGTAACATTACTCCCATCAGGACAAGATGGTCTAATAACCTGCCCTGGCGGAATGGAATTTTGAGTATCCATAGGTGGTGTAGCAGTTGGTACAGTATTTGCCAAAGTAATCGCATTGCACCTCCTGTGCTCGGCGTGTGCTTCTTCAAACAGTTGGAAACGGCTGTTCAAAAGTTCAATTTTTTGCGTCAATTGCGCAAGTAGCGTGGAGACATCAGGCGTCTCGGCGGTTTGCTGGCCAAACAAAACCGGTGTGGCAGGGCTCTCCATAAGGTGTAGAGAAAATACAAACTCACAAAAAACGGAAGATAAACTGGTAACACAGAAAAATCTCCAACAAATGCAGAAACCAGCCACAGATATGCTTAACGCTAGAATTTATTAAAAGCTCAAAAATCAGCGTTTTCGCTTCCTGTATCAGGTAGCTTCCTCAGAGAGTTGTAAAATAGCGCGAGACAGCGCTTTAAATAACACAGCCATAAAATCAAAGTGCGTACAACGTGCTACACAGTTAATTACCTTACTGTATAATATAATATACTTTACGTCAAGTGTCCACGGACACTATCAAATACACTAAGATAGTACAATAATGTATATTAATAGACTAAATAAAATGTATTGTATTAATTTAAAATGATGGTGTACATAAACATTTATGAAACACCAAAAAGTATATATAATGCCATAATGACACTGACGTTATGATTGAAAAAACCAAAACAATACCAGATAGCAACAATCAAACTGATGGTATTGTTTTAAATAATAATATTAAACATTTGTGAACTAGACATTAGACATATGGTTAATGCTAGTAACATAAATGTTAACAAATTCAATATTACAAAAGAACAACTGTCAGCCCTTAGCGCGTTACGGTTTGCAGATGTCAGAGTCATTAAACCGGATAAGGGTGGTGGCTTGGTAATATTTGAGAAAAAAGACTATAGTGAACGTATGTTAAAGGTCCTACTCACTTCATCCTACAATAAAGCCTCCATCAATGAATTAAACATGAGTTCAAAAAGAATCAGAGGCTACCTCCGTGATCTTTATATTAATGGTCGAATTGACCAGGACACTTATAAATATATCGACATTTTATATCCTAGAACGCCAATTATGTTTGGCATCCCCAAGGTTCACAAAAACCTTGGGGACCCCCCAATGAGAGCCTTAATAGACGGGCGGGATTCTGTTACATATCCTTGTTCAAAGTATATTGATTCCCTGCTCAAAAAATATGTCGAACAAGTGTCTACCATTTGTAAGGATTCATGGTCTTTTTTGGCTGACATTAACAACTTTGGGGAAATAAGAGGGAACAACTTCTTAACAATAGATGTTGTAGATTTATACACATCTATACCCCACTTAGAAGCATGTGAGTGGATTGAACTCCTCCTAATAGAACTAGAGGCTTCACCCCAAGAGATAGACAACATTACAGAAATTTTGGACATTATTTTGTCTTCAAACTTTTTCTTGTTTGAGAATGAAGTTTATATCCAAAAGCAAGGGGTAGCTATGGGCTCCCCTTGTGGTGGGGCCGTAGCTAATTTAGTTATGGCCTATTGGGAGAGGAAATTTGTACTTAACAATGCTGAGTGGAGTAGTAAGATTTCCTATTATACCCGCTTTTTGGACGACATTTTTCTATTATTTAAAGGTAACTCCAGTGACGCAGAAAATTTTGTTGAGTACCTTAATAATACAACTCCTTTTTTGAAGTTCACTTATAATTTCAATACTGAAGTGATTAATTATTTGGACATTAAATTGTCTAGAAACAACCACAACAACTTGCTTAACTCTGCCATTTATAGAAAGAACACCTATATTAATTCTTTTCTTCACTTTTCCAGCTCACACCCATTACGACAAAAAAGAGCTATTGTAAAGGGACAGCTTGTAAGAGCTGTCCGTATGTGTAGTGAGCTGGAAGACTTTCTTAGTGAATGTGTATTTTTAAAGGACTGCTTCTCCAACAGAGGATATCCTATTACTTTAATAGATGACTTGATCAGTGAAGTCAGCAATAAAAGATCTAATGGATTTTTTAAACCTCTATTGTTGTATACTCAATCTGTAGGGGAGGATATGTCATTGGTTGAAATTGTGGATAGTAGTCCACCTTGTAAAGGAGCCGAGGCCCCTAATGTGGTCCCGTGCAGTTTCATTACAACATTTAATCTTGACTCTGCACAGATATGTGACATCCTTTACAAGAATTGGGCTCTTCTTACCAATGACAGTTCCTTATTAGAAAAATTAGGAGATAAACCACACATTGTTTATAGGCGTGGGCAAAACATTAAGGATCTGCTACACTCTTACACAGGTGACACCATTACATATAAAACTAAAGGGTCCTACCCATGTGGTTTTTGTAAATACTGTTTATATATAAAAACAGGCAGTTTTTGTTTTGTAAGTAATAACAACAAAAAACATGCTATACTGCAAAGGATTGATTGTAATACCAAATCTACTGTTTATATAGCATATTGTGATTGCTGTCCCGCCTTCTATATTGGCAAGACCGATAGAAGGTTTAGGGACAGAATATACCAGCACCTTTACGCTATTAGGGTTGGCAATTCTGAGAATGCTTTGGCCAAACATATTGGTTTACATCCTGGCCATTCATTCCGCTTTATGGGAGTTGACCACCTTGCTGATTTCCATAGAGGTGGTCCGCTGTCTTTGAATCTTGAGGTACGTGAACTTCTATGGCAATTAAAAATGAATGCTTTCAGTACCCCTGGTTTAAACGAAAGTTGTAACATTACTTCATATTTGAAACTAAAATCACATAAGAGGTGACCCTTTGTGTCCCCTTTATTAGTGTTATTTTACTTGTTAATTTATGTTACATTTGTTTTGGGTTTCCTAAGTATACATACTTTTTATAAACATTTTTATACATTTTTTGATATACCAACTGAGTATACTATATACAGTATTGGTGTTGAACCCCTGTATTATGTTCTTGTTGGATCCTTTTAAGATTTTTCTTTTTATGTATTTAACATGTGACTACTTGTTAAGAAATGTTTAATATTATTATTTAAAACAATACCATCAGTTTGATTGTTGCTATCTGGTATTGTTTTGGTTTTTTCAACCATAACGTCAGTGCCATTATGGCATTACATATACTTTTTGGTGTTTCATAAATGTTTATGTACACCATCATTTTAAATTAATACAATACATTTTATTTAGTCTATTAATATACATTATTGTACTATCTTAGTGTATTTGATAGTGTCCGTGGACACTTGACGTAAAGTATATTATATTATACAGTAAGGTAATTAACTGTGTAGCACGTTGTACGCACTTTGATTTTATGGCTGTGTTATTTAAAGCGCTGTCTCGCGCTATTTTACAACTCTCTGAGGAAGCTACCTGATACAGGAAGCGAAAACGCTGATTTTTGAGCTTTTAATAAATTCTAGCGTTAAGCACATCTGTGGCTGGTTTCTGCATTTGTTGGAGATTTTTTCTGTGTTACCAGTTTATCTTCCGTTTTTTGTGAGATGCAAGAAGATAATTAAAACAAACAAAACAATGAGATACTACAAAACGTTGCTTTTTAGTCAATGTAATAAAGCCAGAAACCCTTTCTAAACAGCAAGTAGTATATTTCCTTCAAAATCAAAGAATGAATTTTAGTTACTGTAATCCATTAACAAATCATTGAGTGTTCTAAGGGCATATACTAGTTAACTTTTTGTAAAGTGATCCTAATGCTAAGTGCATGTCATTTAGCACTGCTGTATAATACAATTCTCTCATGGAATATTAATTTCCATTTATACCCTTAGGTGACATTAAATAAGCTTACCTTTAAAAATCTCACTGGAGATGATTTCCTCAGTGAAAACTATAGTATGCTCGCATAGTGTATTCTGATTTGGAATATTTTTGTTAACATTTGAAAGAATTCTAAGCTTATACTTGAAATGGAAACAAAACTTTTAAGAGGTAACAACCCAGATTAGAACATGGGTATTAATACAGTAACATACACAGAGGTTCTCAACATCTCTGCAGACTTCTGTTATGCACACAGGAACCCCATCCATGCAACTGTCAAAATACCCCATTATGTAACATTTGAACTTATTGCAGCGTGGCAGTGCACAGCCAGGAGTAGACAAATCTTGGGGAGGGGTGTGAAATTCTTATTAATTTAAAACATATTAAAAAAAGCAATTTAACAAGTACTTGTGATCAATGACAGTCTATAAAACAGACACACCTCACAAATCTCTGCATAGAACCAGTGATTGTATCTTGATTACTACTTCTTCTTTCGGCTTTTCCCAGTTAGGGGTCGCCACAGCGGATCATCTGTCCGCTCATGATTGGCAGTGGAGTTTTACAGCGTCGAATTGCCAGCCCGGCGCCCAACCTTCCACAGAAGGCACACACATGCACACATTCACACCTAGGGCCAATTTAGAGTGTCCAATCCACCTACTGCATGTCTTTGGGATGTGGGAGGAAACCGGAGCACCCGGAGGAAACCCACGCAACCACAGGGAGGACATGCAGACTCCACACAGAAGGCACCCCAGCCGAGAATCGAACCGGAGAACGTCTTGCTGTGAGGCAGCGACGCTAACCGCTGCACCACCGTGGCCGCCCTATAGTGATTGTATCTTGATTACTAAGAAGAAGAAAAATCAGGGATGGAGCTGGTAGAGTTTGTAGAATGAAGACAAACATATGATCATACATAACTCGGGGGTCTGAAATCTGGGAATGTCAGCTCTCACTCATGTGTAAAGAGATACAGCAGAGCTATCCTTCCTTCTGACTAACAAAGGAAAAACCTACATACTTAGTAAGATTCTACCTTTTTTCAACTAACAACTGAATTTAGAATGAAAACCCTGAACTTAAATTCATAGGTTGGTACTAGGCTACCGGCCCTAGGGCCTATACAAGCCTAGCCATAACAATTCCCTGGCTATTTCTTCCCAGAATATTTACTTCTCTGGTCCCCTGTCTAGCAGGGTGACTGATGTGATCCCCGGGGTGAATTCCCCATCTCCCATCCAATCGTCAAGGATCCTTTTGAAGACGGCCAAAGAGGTGCTCAGCTTGACATATATGGGCAGTCTATTCCAGACTATGGGAGAGTCTCTGGGTCAGGAACCTATCCCTCCAGCATGTTTTGTTCATTGTGATGACCAAGTTTAGATACCTGGAGCATGTGGCTCTGAGGGATTAGGATTTCTTTAAGTGTAGCATGTCTAAAAGCTCTGGGATGGACATGGCCTTTTGTGTTAAGCAGAGATCACGTCTGAGTAGGCGATATGTGACAGAGTATAGCTGGAGTTTTTTTTTAGATGGTCAGCATAGGGCATCTGCTTTAGGCTTGTGATTCTTTTAGTGGGGTATTTCTGTGGACGTTCCAGTTGTTGCAGCTGTCTTGTGAGGTACATACCAAATGGGCCGTTGTACTCTTTAATGGATCTAATGAGGGATGAGTACAGTGGGACAATGACCTCCTTTTTTTCTGGACGGAAAGCCCTTAGTGATGAGGTGTGCTACATAGGATTTCATGACTGTTGTGGCGATGTGGTTATCGAAGGTGAGACCACTGTCCACCTGTGTCCCTAAGTCCCTTATCACACTTTCAGTGTTTAGTGTACTGCCACATATGTGGTAATTCATGGGTAAGGGTTTTTCCCAAAGGGGATAAGTATACATTTTTTGGCATTGAGCTTGAGCCCATGGCTCTGGCACCAAGCATCTGTTTCTGTAAGGCCCTTTTGTAAAATATCCACATCATTTGGGGATTCAATAATGGCTCCCACTTTGCAGTCATCTGCAAACTTTGTTAGCCAGAGTCCCTTAGTGGTGGCCTGTACTTCAGAGAAGTAGATGCCAAACAAGAGCGGTCCCAGGACTGAGCCCTGAGGTACTCCACTTGTCTGGAGCTGGATTTTGAGTCGGCTACCTTTACAGTGTGGGTTTTGATAGTAAGCCAGTTGGCAATCCATTGAGTGACGTAGGAATTAATGCCCAGCTTAGTAAGTTTATCTATGATTCCAGAGTGGGGGATGGTGTTGAAGGCCTTGTCGAGGTCCAGATAGGCTGGGTGGACTGCCTTGCCCTCATCCACGGCTCTGGAGAGACTGATTCAAAGAAGTCAATCAGGTTGAGGAGACAAGATTGGCCCTTCACAAAACCAAACTGGGTGGGGTCCAGTGTTTGGAGGTTGCCAATGTCTTTGTTTATAAGTTCCATGATAATGCGTTCCATGGCTTTGCAGATCAGGCTCGTCAGACTGATGGGAAGATAGTTCCCGGGATCCAAGGTGGATCCCCCCCTTGTGGAGTGGGATAACTGTAGCTGTGCACCACTCACTGGGCATGAAGCCTGAGGTGAGGCTATGATTAAACATGACAATTAGGTGAGGTGCCAGTTCATTTTGTAGTTCATGTAGTACACAGCCCGGGATGTCATCTGGTCTCATGGATGCTGTATTCTTAGCTTTGCAGAGTGCGTTTTTTACCTGTGTGGTCATAATTACTGGAATTTGACAATCTTTTGGTATTGAGATAGGCCCTTTAGGGGGTGAGGGGGGTGAAGTTGGCACTGAATCGATCTGCCAAGATATTGGCAATATCCTTGGGATCAGTATATTTAATGCCATTCTGTTGTAGCTCAGAGCAGATCTGAGCATTGCCATTTAGATTCTTGACATAACTATAGAATGCCTTGTGGTTGTCCTTGGAATCTTTGGCAATTTTATTTTTGTAACTAGCTTTGGAGGATTTTATGAGGGATCTCAGCTTCTTACTGAGGCTGGTAAGGGAGTATTTTGCATCCTGGGATTTTCCTCTTTTCTGCAACAGCTTCTTCCTTTTTGTTTATGGCAGGGGACAACCAGACTTGTTTCCTTTTTTTGGAGGAGAGTGTCTTGGTTCTATTTGGAATGGCAAAATTCGTGCACAAGTGGATGTGCTCGTACAGCGTCTTAGTGTAGGATTCAGCAGTCGAACTTTCAGTTCCTGTGGGTGTCATGTAGTTTTGTCACTTCTGACTTGAATAGCATGAAATTAGCTTTGAAGAAGTTTTTTATGGAGGTTTCCCTACTGGGGGGTGGGGATGGGATGTGGACGTCAAGGGTGATTAGCTTATGGTCAGACCTGACCCAACGAGGGGGTGACCACTGGTGTGGAGCATCGATCTCCCATGTTGGTAATAACCAGGTCTAGGATATTTGAGCCCCTGGTGGGACTATAGATTAGTTGATCCAGGGCATTGGAATTTAGGAATTCCAAGAACCATTGGGCAAAGGTGTTGGTACCAGAGTAGTTTTCCCAATTAATGGCAGGGTAGTTGAAATCACCCAGTATTAGGGTGTTTGGTTGTATCTTAATATTTTCCGGTATGTTTAGAAAGGTGTAGTGAGAATCTTAGGGCATGGTGGGGGATCTGTAGCAAGCTACAATTTGGACTGCAGTCTTACCTAGTGTTAGGTGCACCTGTAGAATTTCAGATGCATTGTGTTTGGCAACTAGCCTGGAGGTGTGAATATCCTTGGTGAATATGGACACTCCTCCACCTTTAGTGTTTCAGTCCTAGTTTGGTGGCCGAAAAGTGTGGTAAGAGTTGTAGCCTGGTATTGCAGGAGTGCTCTCTGGAGCCTTGAATCAGGTCTCAGTTACTGCACAAATATCAATGTTCTCCATTTTTTAGGAGTGCTTCGAGAGAGTGCATTTTGAGGTTTAGACTTCTATCCTTGAGTAGCATTACCTTCAGATTTAGCATGCTTATATAGGTTCATAGGTAGGTACTACGCTATCAGCCCAAGGGCCTAAGTAAGCCTAGCCAACAAGGTTTCCTGGCTTACGCCACCCAAGAAAGTTAATTTCCTGTGCACCTGTCGAGCAGAGCCACAGAAGTGATCCCTGGGGTGTATTTCCTATTTCCCATCCACTCATCAAGATTTTTCTTGAAGAGTGCTAATGAGGAACATTACTTGACATAGATGGGTAGCTTGTTCCAGAGTATAGGAAGTCTCTGGGACAGGCATCTATCCCTCCCAGCATGTCCTGTTTATTGTGGTGACAATGTTTAGGTCACTAGAGCATGTAACTTGGAGGTATTGGGATTTCTTTAGGTGTAGCATGTCCAACAGCTCTGGGTTTACCATAGCTTTATATGTTAGGCAGAGATCTCCTCAGAGTAGGTGATATGCTACAGAGTAAAGCTGGAGTTTTTTGAGATGGTCAGTGTAGGGCATATACTCGAGGCTAGTAATCCTCTTTGTTAGGTACTTCTGCGGCCTTTCCAGCTGGTGCAGATGTCTTGTGAGGTACATTCCAAAAGGGGCGTTGTACCCTATAATGGGTCTGAGTGCCAAGTAGAGGGGAACAATGACCTCTTTTTTCCTGGATGAGAACACTTTTGTGATGAGGTGTGCCACATAGAAGGTTTTCCTGAGTACTGTGGCGATGTGATTATCAAAGAAGAGACTACTGTCCACTTGGAGTCCAAGGTCTCTTATCACACATTCGGTGTTAAGTAGACTGCCATTTATGTGGTAGTTTATGGGTACAGAGTTTTTACCAAAGGTGATAATGCACTTTTTGGCATTGAGCTTGAGGCCATGCCTCTGACACCAGGCATGTCTCAGAAAGACCCTTCTGTAGGATGTCCACATCAGTTGGGGACTCTACTATGGCTCCTAGTTTGCATTCATCTGCGAACTTCATTAGCCAGAGGCCTTCTGTGTTAGCCTGTACTTCAGAGAAGTAGATACCAAACAGGAGAGATCCCAGGACTGAACCTTGTGGTACTCCAGTTGTCACTGGTTTGAAGTCAGATTTGGAGTCTGCAACTTTTACAGTGTGGGTTCAGTCAGTGAGCCAGTTGGCAACCCATCTTGTGACGTAGGGATTTATACCTAGTTGAGCGAGTTTAACTATAATTCCACAATGGGAGAAGATGGTGTTGAAAGCCTTGGTGAAGTCAAGATAGACTGTGTGAACCACCTTACTCTCGTTTATGGCTTGGGTGACTGCCTCAAAGAAGTCGATCAGGTTTAGAAGGCATGATCTGCCTTTCACAAACCCGAAATGGGTGGGGCCCAGAGTTTGGATGTTACCAATGTCTTTGTTTATGAGTTTCATGTTGATACGTTCCATGGCCTTACAGACCAGGCTCATCAGGCTAATAGGGCAATAGTTCCCAAGATCAGTGGTGGCTCCCCCTTTGTGGAGTGGGATAACTGTTGCTGTGTGCCATTCAGTGGGCACAAAGCCTGAGACTATGATTGAACATGGTGCTTAGGGTGGGGAGCTAGTTTGTTCTGAAGTTCGTGTAAAACGCAGCCTGGGATGTTGTCTGTTCCCATAGATGCTGTGTTTTTGGTTTTAGAGAGTGCATGTTTTACCTGCATGTTTGTTTGTATCTTTCGAATTTTCCTGGTCAGGGGTCGCCACAGCGGAACTCCGGTCCGCTAATGATTGGCAGTTGATTTTTATGTACCGGCTTTTCAGGCCTGATGCACAACCTTCAATGAAGGTACGCCCATTCACGCATGTCTCCAGGCAGAAGACGCTCTAGCTGAGAATCGAACCGGACAGTGTCTTACTGTGAGGCAACAACGCTACTGCAGCACCATCACCGCGGTAGATGTGATTATAGGGACTCTGCATTCTTCCTGTATAGATATGGGCCCTTTAGGGGGTGAGAGGTGGGTAAAGTTAGCACTGAACCTATCTGCCAGGATGTTGGCAATATCAGTTGGTTCTGTAATTTTCATGCTGTTGTATTCTGTTATGGTGGTGGTTTTGTCCTTTGAGCCTTGCCTAAAAAAGGCACTATAGGGGTAGCAAGAGCCTTAGTCAGTAACCTGAATCCCAGGGGCGACAGGTGCAGACCATCTCTGGCAAAGCATTGTGGTTTGTCGATCATGTCATCCCAGGTAGACAGATACTGGATCCCCTTTGAATGACACCAGAAACTTAGCCAATTGTTGAAGTCAGTCATTTTGTCCATTCTAGGTGAAGTGAAGGCATGATGCTAGTTAGGGCTAAGGTCATACCTGCCTGGGCCACATGATCTGAGAGCTCTTCCATGTCTCTCTTTCTTCGTGTAGTCCATGGAGGTATGTGTCACGTCATTCACTCCAACATGGATAATGACACCATGGAAAACTGGTGGATAAGGAGCTGATACAGTAATCAGGGAATGTAAAGTCCTTCAATCAATCAAATGTATGACCACACTGTATCTTGTCACACCAGGGTATACAGGACCTAAATAGGAAGCTTTCCTACACAAATTACACTCCAAAAAAGTGACAACAATGAGGTGGATGTGGCCTTGGTAAATAGAAGTTTAAATACAAAATGTACAGTGCTGAAGTTTTACTTTTCAAGGAAACTATAGATCCCCAAATAATAATTGAAACATGATTTAGAGACCATAAAAAATAAACTTGGTAGAGTTCAACTCCTTACCATGTAGTAAAATATCTGAAATGCATGCTAGCCTCTTAATATTTGTGATTACTTAAAATTAAGAGATTAATGGGAAAAGTTGTTCAATTAGGACTTTTGCATACAAAACTGCAAAAGATAAATCCAAATTCAGTACCAGTGAGTTTTGACCTTCATTACTACCAGAAAATATGAAAACTATCTCAATAGTCTACCATCAGTAAAATGGAAAGAAATATAACATTCATATGGGGGGCTTCAATCAAACAGACTTGGAAAATTACCACAGTAAAGAGAAACATTCAAATATTACTGGATGTTATTAATCATAATAACTTGAAACAAATTGTTGACTGCCCATTCAAGGTTAATATTTACTTGATATTATACTGACAAATTTTACTTCTGTCATCCTCTTATCATTGCCTTCATTGCAGTTTTGGAGATTTCTACCGTAACTTCCAATAAGCTGCATCCTGAGCCTTTTGACAAAATGAAGTTATATCCTCACAGTTCAAACAGTCATATCTATGATGTCCCTTTTTTCAGCCACTGATCAATGAGACTCAATCCTCACCACAGATACTGGTGAGGTATATTCACTTGGAACAAAAACAGATACACACAGTAATTCCAGATGCAGCTGTCTGCACCAAGCACAATTTCCCCCAAAAGCACATAGGGATCACATTCCTGTCTTGGGGCTGGGTTTCCCCCTTTCTCACAAGGCCCCAAATAAGACTCCACACTGACTATAGCTGTAGAGTCCTTAGCTGAATCCTCCAAGCTAAATCTTCCACCACCCTCTCAGTGAAACCAGTGCCATGTCCCTGTTCCAAGTAGCTGACATATACACAGAGAGATTTGATTTACACACGTGTGCGCACACACACACACACACACACACACACACACACACACACACACACACACTTGAGAAAGGCTGGCACATATTTATCAACTATGCCCCCTCTGCCCAGACTATAGGGTAGATACTTTCACCAGAACACTCCAAAGCCAGCTACTCTAAGGCTCTTTTACCAGAGTATCCAATTGTACTTACTAATACAAATGGTAATCTTTGACCAGTGCAACAGGGCTTTCAGGAGTGGCCACAGTGTAACCAAATAAATGTAAGTACTCTCAAATGTTATAAAATACGCAAAGACCAGTCACAATGAAAATTTAAGTCTATTTAATAATAGATAAAATAACATGAAAATACTAAATATCTGTTTACAATAAATATCAGAGTTTCATTCACAGCAAATATTAAAAAACAGATAGATTCACACAGATACAGAAAAACAGTACTTAACTAATTTCACTATATTTTTCTGACTGATTTAAAGAATTACTATTCCCTAGTTACTTACTAAAGCAAGGAAAAATGAAGTGGATAATTGATCCTTCTCAGTTCCAAAACAGAGTGCACTGAGACTTTTGTGTCCTCTAGCATTAAAACATCATTTCAGTGCTGGATTACAGAATGACATCACATACATCTGGTCTTCCGACTGTGCTTCCACACTACCCCCTTTACTAGAAACTGAAACAGAATCTAGCACGTGTCTGTCATAACACTCACACATTGAGCTTTGTTAGGATGGGTTACATCACCTGGAAGCTATAAAACCATTTCAAAAACTTTCACCCTTCTAGGGCATCAATTATCTCACCCCTAAGGGCAATACAGCATTCTGTCTCTGGCTGCTATCAGAACTGTAAGATGCAATCTTTATGGCCTAAACCAGGTAATTTAATTTCAGACTATTTTTCAAAGTTAGCTGGACTGAGAGTAACCTCTTGTCTTCCAGTTTCCTATGTTACAATATATTCATTCCAACAGTTACAATACAGTCTGACATACACATGAATTTCTTTTCTGTCCAGCTGGACCCACTGTTGGTACATTTTGACACAAGTAGCTTTACAATATATTTTCAACACAAGCACCTGTACAAATCAATCAGTTTAATATACAAATGACATATAATTCTTTACAAAACTATAGCTAGCTATGCTGGCATATGTTACACATCCCCTGCCCTACTCTCTCTGGCATAGCTGGCACTACCTCACATTGTCACAATCTGCTGAACAGTGTGTGTTAATAAGAGTGTAATTGTCAAGATGTTCCACAGAACAGTAATCCGGGTGGGCAAAGAGAGCAGTTGCCCAGTTAGACAGAGCACCATTAGTTGCCGATGAGTGCGAGTGCAGAACCAATGTCACCCAACATTGTGGTTTCTTAAACAGTTGTAACTCAGTAGCTTAGGGAAGAGACTTTTTTTTACTTAACTTTCAACTTTATATCAGATGACCCAATTAAGAATCTGCTGATTAACACAAACTCATATTTATTGTAGCTTCATTATTTCAATTCTCAGTTTTAAACTGGATTTTATGTCACAATAACACAGTAATTATTAATATTTGTAATTTTTTATAACCGCTTTGAATGTCTCACTAACCATCCAAGCAATAAACATAATGTATGTATCATTTTGTTCATCTTCCTGTGGAGCTTTCACATCAGGCTAAGCAGTACTCACTTTGCTGCTTGGCAGTTGAAATATTTAGAGAAATATGAAAACTATAACAATATAATTAAGTATTGAACTAATGTTTAATATTTATTTAGCTTCATTGGCCAGTAGTCAAGTATTGATGCTTGCATTGCCCACTATGTGACCATTAATATGCCCATTTTAAAAAGCTGGCAAGTAGCATGGTTATACAAGTATTAATACAAATATAAATAGGCAATTTTAATACATTAGAGTTGTCGTTATGATGATCTAGACAAACACATGCAAGTGTCATAAGGGTTTAATGAGAAACACCAACCATTTTAGTATCATATTTGGCCTAATAATGGTTACCCACAAAGTAGGGAAAAAACTATCCCATCCTCAGTTGTTCTAAAGCTAAAAACAGACAGGCAAACATATACTTCACTGGCACACACATTGTTACAAAATGATGCACAATTAACACCACCACAGGAATTTTAGAGTAATTTTGATGACAGATAAATATAGTATTTTAAGATCTATATCAATGAGATAAACATGCTGACAGTCTAAACAATACACCACTTGCTGGAATATAAAATCAGTATACCATACATCAAGAAAATAGATACCCCCATTCATAAACAATTCCTTGTGTAAAGAAATCCTGTATAACCAAATTAAAGAAAGACCTTGCTAAACTGGCAAGATCAGAGTATGAAAACAGATAGTCATTTAAAACACAAAGCAATGGCATGCCCTTTGTTTATGTGCAAAACTAAATGAGGAAAAATAGTAAATTTAACAGACTTTCACAAAATTATGCTGTAGTCTATTGCCCTCATTTAACAGTGGGTACTGTGGTAAGCATGCTTTATGCATCTTTAAAAAATGAGAATGAAGATAGCTGCAATGGTGCAGAAGGATAAGGTCATGACTACAACCCAGGAATTTAAAGTTCAATTACTGGCTCAGACACCTGTTGGAAGGTGATGAGAATGACAAAGTTTAACTGGATCATCTATCCTTTGAGGGAGGATGGGGATGACGAGCTGTAGTACATTAAAGGTGATAATGGAATATGAAACAGTGCCAGGCTAGATATGTGAGCAAGATTTGGGAGGTTTCGCCATCTTACAAGTGGGTGGCGATAGGCCTAGATTATGCTTCATAGCACACACTAGCCTACAAATATGCTAGGTTCATAGGTTGGTATTAGGCTATCAGCCCTAGGGCTTATACCAGCCTAGCCATAACAATTCCCTGGCTATTTATTCCCACACTATTTACTTCCCTGGACCCCTGTCTAGCAGGGCGACTGACGTGATCCCCGGGCTAGGAGAGAGTGAGGTATATTCTCCATTTATGTTCAGCCAATAGCACCATGACTCTTCCTTGAATGCTCCACTCCCCAGTCAGTGGGACTTTGTGTACCCCCACCTGACCTTTGCCTGGTAAAAAACTTCCTGAAGGTTACATAAAGACAATCAGTGAGGGGGAAATCATGCAGGGAACTGAGGAATGCTGGAATGAGGCCTGGAAGAGATCATGGTTAAGTAACTCCTGTGAAAGCTAACTTGTAACATGAACTGTGATGTAGTGAATACCATTATTTGGACCACAGAGTGCATGCAAAAGGCATAAAGAGCAGTGAAAATGGACTGTGTTTTGCACCACAGGCCTTCCAATGAAGACATGTAGCTGCATAATATTTATCCTTAAAAAAGGAACAGATTAGAAAAGAACAATTATCCATCCTTAAATCTCTCAAAGAAAGCAAACAATTCCAAGAGGATTAGGGATATTCCCAAAATACAAAAATCTGGTGAAGTCATCCTTCTCAAACATCCTTACTCGTTTGGACAGTCAAAGTAGATCATTATTATTTCTGTAATTTCAACCTATCACCTAATTAGACCAGACACTGTGGTGGTGGTGCTGTGGTAGCATTGTCGCCTCACAGTAAGATGTTGTTCTGTTCGATTCTCAGCTAGAGCATCTTCTGTGTGGAGATATGCGTGAATGGGCGTACCTTCATTGAAGGTTGTGCATCAGGGCCGGCAACTCGGCACGTAAAAATCCACTGCCAATTATTAGCAGACCGGAGTTGCGCTGTGGCGACCCCTAACTGGGAAAAGCTGAAAGAGACAACAACAACCTAATTAGACCAGACAGCTTTCAAAGATTTCTCACAAACTGTTGTATACATGGAACTTGTTTTTAAGCACTGTGTTTCAAACGTTTGGTCAAACTGTGTTTCAAACGTTTGGTCAAACTGTGTTTCAAACGTTTGGTCAAACTCTGTTTCAAACGTTTGGTCAAACTGTGTTTCAAACGTTTGGTCAAACTGTGTTTCAAACGTTTGGTCAAACTGTGTTTCAAACGTTTGGTCAAACTGTGTTTCAAACGTTTGGTCAAACTGTGTTTCAAACGTTTGGTCAAACTCTGTTTCAAACGTTTGGTCAAACTCTGTTTCAAACATTTGGTCAAACAATTCACTTATGCTGTTCTGACAAGTTCAGAAAAAAGGGAAAAACATAGCATGTCTACAAGTTAGCAGTGGCTTTACTGGCCTGACAGCACCAGTGAAGTCTAAGTAAAACTAAAAGGTTTTGGGTATTCAGAAGCCATGTAGGTGAAGCACTCATATCTCCTTAAGGGGTCATTTGCAGATATCCCATGGGCTTCCACTACAAGAGCTTTAAGATATTACACAGTGAAGACCCTAGCTTTGCTAGGTCTTTCTAGTACTTTACTAAATGGTTTGTTTGAGTAATCTTTTTACCCTCTGGTTTAGATTTTACTAACATTGTGATCCAGTTTAGGATGGCATTCACATTACTTTGTGTGTAATGCAGAACTAATTGCCATAACAAATTTAGGTATTTCTAATATGCCTGGCCCTCCACTGGGTGTAAAACAGACTCTGCTGGATACAATCATCACTGCCATCCTGAAGTTAAGAATGTGGTGCAAGTGACCAAGGACCAAGCTGTTCCATGTAACCACTGCTCATTACTGGCAGATCTATGCTAATGCAAAAAGAGAGTAGTCCAGCTTAGTGGACTTTCCAATCAAGGACTTAACAGATCTGTAGCTTCATACTTGACTAATTTAAAGGCAATTTTACCATTCATGAATTTCTTGGGTTAAGTGGTGCCAACCATAATACTTCCTGTTGTACTAGACCATCTTTTTTGGAAAACACTGCTGTATTATGGCCAGAGTCATTGGCTCCTTTTAATGGTGAGGAGCTATTTTACTTTATCTTCTGTTTGTGAGAATCCACATGAAAGTCCCAAATGTATATATTGGGAACTAGACCTTGACAAGCTCAAGTGCATACAAACCTAATCATTTTTAAATTTGTTTCTACCGTTTTGTTTCTGGCTTGTTTTTCATATTTTTAAGGCCCTCACTGGAGATAGTACAATTATGAATGTGACTGAATGGATCTCATAAGGATAGGGATGCTATTTATTAGGCTGATTTTTATGGCAGGAGATTGTTTAGGGAAAATTAATGTGGCTGAATGGACCTCATAAGGATACAGATGGTATTTGTTAAGCTGAATTTTTTTGGTGAGAGAATATTGTGTAGGGAAAACGAATATTTTTTGTATTACTTATTTTGGTCTTCTCTACTTCCATTTTCCTTTTTTGGTATTCTGTGGATTACAGCATGTATTAGTGCACTCATTATGGACAGCTGTCTATGGAATCATGCGTCTTATAGAGCTACAAGGGATCCAACAACTGAACACTTACACCTCAAGAAATCACAGTCCAGCTAATACCAGGGCCAGAGGTCTAACTATACTCCTGCACATAAATAAGACTGAGAATGGATGTATTTATACATAAAGTGCCTGCCCTTTCTGTGGAGCAAACTCCCTCTGCCAGTTAGGCAGGGTGACGCACTGTCTACATTTAAAAAAAAAAGGAGATTGAGACCTTGATAGGTGTTCACAAACTCACCCATGTATGATGAGCCTGACCCTCCTTGAAATGAGAAGCAAGGCCTGTGGGTGACTACTGGCAAGTCAGAAATGACTCCATATGACTCACAGTTACAGGTCGTAGCACTAAAACTTGTAGCTGGTATGATATCATAAAGATAAATGTGGGGTAAAAAGAGGGAGAGAGAAGTGGTACAGTAAAAGTAAGTTGTGCAGTAAAGGTAAATGTGAAGGGTTAGATATGTATATAATAAAGTAAATGTGAAGGGTTAGATATGTATGTAATAAAGTAAATGTGAAGGGTTAGATATGTATAAAGTAAAGGTAAATGTGAAGGGTTAGATATGTATGTAATAAAGTAAATGTGAAGGGTTAGATATGTATGTAATAAAGTAAATGTGAAGGGTTAGATATGTATGTAATAAAGTAAATGTGAAGGGTTAGATATGTATGTAATAAAGTAAATGTGAAGGGTTAGATATGTATGTAATAAAGTAAATGTGAAGGGTTAGATATGTATGTAATAAAGTAAATGTGAAGGGTTAGATATGTATGTAATAAAGTAAATGTGAAGGGTTAGATATGTATGTAATAAAGTAAATGTGAAGGGTTAGATATGTATGTAATAAAGTAAATGTGAAGGGTTAGATATGTATGTAATAAAGTAAATGTGAAGGGTTAGATATGTATGTAATAAAGTAAATGTGAAGGGTTAGATATGTATGTAATAAAGTAAATGTGAAGGGTTAGATATGTATGTAATAAAGTAAATGTGAAGGGTTAGATATGTATGTAATAAAGTAAAGGTAAATATGATGGCCCTGATGAGTAAGATACGTATGTGGTACATTAAAGGTGAATGTGATGGCCATGATGAGTAAGACACGTATGTGGTACATTAAAGGTGAGTGTGATGGCCCTGAAGAGTAAGATACGTATGTGGTACAGTAAAGGTGAATGTGATGGCCCTGATGAGTAAGATACGTATGTGGTACATTAAAGGTGAATGTGATGGCCCTGATGGGTAGGATATGTATATGGTACAGTAAAGGTAAACGTGCAAGCTATAGTAAATACGAGTGGTACAGTAAAAGTACAGGGAATAAGAATGGTACAGTAATGGTAAATGAGACTGGTGCAGTGAAGACTGATGCATTATTGCTAAATTTGCATGCTAAATGTAAATGTGTGTGTGCACCACATTTAAAGAGAAATGTGATTGACACAGTAAAAGTAAGTGGTACAAGTAAAGCTTAGTGGTTCATTAAGGGTAAGTTGGAGGTGTGAAAGGGTAAATGTTCTTGGTATATTAAAAGTAAGCAGGAGTGGTACAGGGAAGGTGAGTGGTACTTTACTGTACAACACACGGAGGCTTAAAGAGAGATGTGTGAGGTGTAATAAATATAAACTCAAGTGATACAGTAAAAGCATATCAGACAGCAAAGGCAATCTTAGGCTGGAAGGCCTCACGGCTGAAAACGATGTCTCAACCAATTTTCTTTTGCCATTAAAATAGAAATAAAACAAAAAATAAAATACTAAACAAGTAAACAGGTAAATACATTGGGGTACAGTAAAATGTGTGGCAAAGGTAAATATGACTGATACAGTCAAGTGTGTATGATAGCTGGGAAGCAGCAATATTAAGGGAGACCTTCTGAGATTCAGTTTTGGAGATAAATTAAGAAACTAAAGGTGAAGATGGGTGATTTCAAGCACCAGATAGTCAACATTCAGAAGACTCTCTCTTCCATCCAGTTATTTCTGATAGGGCTGAGACAATACCACTACCCCAGCATGAGCTAATAAAGACGAAACTCTGGGTGAGTCGTAATTGATGTGTATTGGTAACAAGTAGTGCATTACTCTTACAGGATAATGCTAACAAGCAGTGTATTCCCTGACAAGGTAGTGGTAACAAGTAGTGCATTACTCTTACAGGGTAATGCTAACAAGCAGTGTATTCCCTGACAAGGTAGTGGTAACACGCAGTGTATTACATTAATATACCACTCCATAATTCCTATACTACTCTAAGCATGGCCAAGTTCTCCTAAATATGTATCATTACAGGAGACTGAAGAAAGATACCAATATGATTTTTTCTTTTAAGAGGGAACTCTACCAGAGAGTGGCAGCAGTTATTTGGAAGAGTAGAAAGCATTTTCTCTTGGCTGATTAAATGGTGCAAAGAATAGAATTAGAACAGGGGAGATGATACATGCAATATCCAATCAGAGAAGAATAGGGTGCTTGAGGACTGCAAGAATATTTGTGCAAGGAAGAATGCTCATATATTGCTCTGTGTAACAGTACTAATGATGTGGTCATGAAAGGAATTACATAATTTGTGACATCATTGTGTAAGTGTTCATGTCCTGGCCATAAAAGGGATTGCATCAATGCAGCATTAGTTTGAAGAAATGGACAGAAAGACCTTAGGCATTTGCACAAAATAACTTAAGAAATGGTATCAGTCCATGGCCTGGGTAATAAAAAACTGTAGGTTCAAAAGTAAACTTGTGAAGAACTCAATGTTTTGCCTTTCTTGAGAACTAGGGAACAATATGGAGAGATATACAGGCCTTTTCTATCATGGTAATTTATATCTCTCTAACCAAGGAGATACACAGTTTGTTGGAGGAGAAGGTATAATCACACACAAACACAGGGCATACAAGAAAACATGTTGAAAAGGTACAGTAATTCATACTAGAGAATAAAAGTGGCAGAACACTCAGTGTTTTAGATGGTGAACCTCAAATCATGTGGTGGAGAGAAAAAAATATGCTTATAATTCACACATTGGAACAGACAAGGCCATACAGATAATGGCCAATTTCAGTATGTGAAATATAAAGTGTGGAACCTTGTGACGTCTAATACTAATACCAAGATTATTCACATGTCCTAGAAATAGATGGTCTCCAACATCCAGTTCTTGAACCTTCTTTACATAGGCTCAGATGGGGAGGGGGAGCAGCTCCCATACTTAGTGGAGAAACGTCACATAAGAATAGTCACTCACTAAAGGGTTTAGGTTTATTGTCAACTTAATGACAGATTTCAGTCAACTAAAACAGATCTCTGGGCTTTGAAATGGAAAATATTGTCAAAAAATGTAATGTCAATAAAGTTGTGTTTGTCAAAGAGATGAGAATGTGCTGTTGTGTCAAGTCGTACCATAACGGTAAACGTCATTCTCTTCACTGATGCAGTATTCATTACAATTGGGATCCCTGCCAACAGTGACGACATCTGGCCAGTATACTACAGCCTTCAGGTTGCTTTAAGGTTGGCTGTACATCACACATGCTCCTTACACAGCATAGGGCATACAGGTGACTTCCAGAAGTACCATCCTCAGAACTGAGAACCCCATTAGGAATGCCAGTCCAAGTAAAAGAAAGGTCATCAGTTCAGAAAGTACAGACTTAGAAATTATGTTTACATACTGTATGGTGATCCCGATACAGTGAGGTTAGGAAATTAACTTTTTTTCCACTGTAGGTCAATCTTAGAGTTAGTATATTTAATTTATGGGGGGGGATCAGAGCCCCCCCCCCCCAAATGTTAGGTGCAGGGGACTTGCCTCCCTTCAAAAATGTAGCTAAGAGTGTGTTTGTTTGGTGTTGTTATAGGTGGAGAGTGTTATTTACATGTGTGTTGTAGTTTTCAATCTTTTGATGCAAAGTTTGTGTTCTGAGTTTTCAGTGTTTTGGGTTTTCGATGTTATGGTGTCAGTGTTTTGAATTTCAATGTTATGAGATTTTAATGTTTTGAAGTAGACCCACAAGTACACCTTGTCCGTATGAAACACTGAAAAAGGAGAACAAGCTGTGAGGGCTTGAAGCTCAGACACCAGTCTGGCAAAAGTATAGATTTCAAAGAGTAATGTTGCAAGGAAGCTGGAGGTGCAAGCTCAAAAGGAACCTGGGTCTATTTTTCTAAAACAAAACTAAGATTCCAGGGAGGAGGAACAGGCTTCCTGGCAGGCCTAATATGAAGGGTACCTTTAAAGAATTGTTTAGCTTCAAATCTAGAAGCTAAAGGAGGATATAAAGGCAGACAAGCAGAGATAGCTAATAAATGGGCCTTAACAGAAGAATAAATTAATCCGACATTGAGCAATTCGTACAGATAAGACAGAACCAAAGAACATCCACAGCAAGTGGATCCAGGTTACAAGAAAGTCAGCAAACAGAAAACCTCTTTCATTTGGATAAGTAGAATTCCTAGTAGTTTGTTTCCTGGCCCTCTGCAGAACCCTAAGCACGTCCTCACAAAAAAGTGGTCTATGAAGAATCAAAATCCTATCACTTACAGTGTCAGTCGAAGAGTGGCCAAGTGGGGATGGATGAGAAATCCCTTGTCATGGGTGAGTGGATCCACCCTCTGAGGTAATTTGTGTGACTGCCCTTGGCTAACTACAGAAGAGGGAATCAATGCTATTTCAGCCAAAAGGGAGTCACCAACAAGATTTTGGGAGCATCCTGTTGAATTCTTAACAGGACTTTTGGAATGAGAGGAAGGGGAGGGAAAGCAGAAAGAAATATCCCCTTCCAAGAAAAGAGAGGGTGTCCTCCTTTCAGACCAGAGGGCCCAGGACTCTTGCACAAAAAAGAGGAAGTTGTCTGTTAAGAGGGGAGGAAAAAAGATCTATTTGAGGAGTATCCCACTGGTGGACAATGTCCAGAAACACATCTCTATGAAGCATCCATTCACAGGATTGAGTTAAGGATGTGCTCAGAGTGTCTGCCAGAAAGTTTTGACCCGAGGGAATGTAAACTGCCTGAAGAGTCACTTGATACTAGATAGCAAGTTCCCACACCAGGAGTGGCAACCAGCAAAGAAGATAAGATCTTGTTCCCCCGTATTTACATACCACATCACTGTGGCATTGTCTGTAAACAGCTTGAGAGTTTCTGGGTAGAAGAGAGGATGAAAGGGCTGAAGATCGAGCAGAAGGACTCTCATCTCTAACATTGATGTGCTGTTGCTGTTGATGAGGTGACCAAACACCCTGCACCTTTAGGGAGCCAAATGCTGCTCCCCATCCCATATCTGCAGCATCTGTGAACGGCTCTTGAGAGGAAAGAGGGGGACGAAAAGGGAACCCTGGATTTAGACACAACTGCTGAATCCACTAGTGAAGCTCCTTCTTAAGTAAAGGTAGAAGAGGATTCCAGATGACACAAATACCTGGTGTACTAAAAATGGGCACATGTTTATTGCAGTTTTTAGCATTTTATCACATTTGGTTACCCCCCCCCCCCAGCATACAGCATAGACAACACCTCACTCCAAAATAATAATGTTGTAGACTGTCGAACTTGGGCTGACAACTCCCCCTCCTTTTATCATCATGTAACAGTAGCCAGAAAGTCTTTCTACCTGGCACAGTTAATTGCCACAGGAATATCATCCATTTCTAAATAGGTCATTTTCTCCTTATATTCAGTATTGATTAGGCCAGTTACTGAATATAAAGCCCTCCTTTGGGATGTTCCTCACCAGACAACTGGAAACACAGGCTCCTTTATTCACTTATAGACTCCCGAGGGGACATCCATGAATCTGTGCCTTGACATCCATACCATTATGGACCCAGTGGTCCTGGTCTCTTGCATCTCCATATATCAAAGTCTCACAAATACCAAAACCAGTGTTCTAAACTTCAGCAAATAAATAAAACATGGCACCGAGGCAGGTTGGTTAAGTAATACCTTTACCACCTTTGGAATATTCTCCAGTAGCAAATCACGCAGTGTGGCACATCATCTTTCTTCAAACAGGATCCGGATGATTTAATTTTTAGTCACAAATTCAGCCCGGCTTGACTGGCCAAGTCCTCCATGAAAAAGTACAGTCTAAGGGTGGGTATTGGCAAGTCATAAATGATCACAAGACTCCGCTGCCTTGTATTTCCTATGAGTTCTAGGATAATAGTGCTCAGGAAAAGGGATTACCCCAGTCATTTTACATGCAAAATAATCCCAAAATAGCTCTAAAACCTAAAGGAGCACACAATACAGTCTGATGGGAGTTGCACTTGATCCTAAAGAAGTTGAAGGTGGACTGAATTCCACTGAGCAATTATTTTTAGTAAATCATACGAAAAGCATAGGATTCAGAGAATTGGATGAAAATATATTTTTTTCCTTTCACAAAGCTGAGAGAAAGAAGGTCTTAAAATATGAACAAGTCAGCATGACCTCAGCTGAAAGAAAGAACTATATCATTATTGGTATAGGAAAGATTATCTCGGTTTCTTCTTCATACAGGTTTCCAAAGGAAACATGGAGTCACAAAAGGAGAGTCGCATCAAATTAAACCTATTATTTGCTTAGGTATCCAGGACAACTGATTCAGAAAATGATGGTGGGGGTATTCTTAGGAATTAGAAAAGCATTTGATATATCCGCAAAAAAAAAAGTTAATGAATTAAACAATGCAAAATGGACAAAACACCGGTTCAATAACAAGACATCATCATAATAAACAAAATTCACTCCAGTTAAAACGGCATCCAAGGACGTACCATAGTGCTTAGTAATGGTGTAACAAAAGTGTGCATTTGACTGGAGAAATCAGAATCAGCAACTACAAAACAAGAAAGGGACCTTAGGATAGTCATAGATGACCTGAGGTCAATAAACAGAGTTGCAAAGTACCAAGAAATGCTGAGGGAGTACTGGTGTGTGGAAGACTCATCATTAACAAAATGTAAGCACGCATATACACACACCCCCACACGGTCAGACATAACCTTAGCCTAAAAGCCAAGAAATGATGGTTAGGATTACTTATACATACTTAAAGTGTATAAGCTCTGGACTCCACAGCAGTTTAATGACAAAGAGGAGGGAGTATGCAGTTTTAAAGGAGCGTAACAATAATGGTGTATGGTTTGCAACAGAAGCCACACAAATGTCACATGAATGACTCAAAACATAATGCATAAGGAAAGAAGGCAAAGGAGTGGACATAACACAAACTTAAAAATACTTCAAGGGAATCAATATAGGTTTGAGGAAAAGAGATCATTACATAAATACTTGTGTACCTCCAGGTATTTATTTTATTTTACATTTGTTAGTATGCCAAGAGTGTTTTGGAGGGGAAGAGAGGGTCTGATAGAGGGATGTTTATGAAGCTTGAAATTGATGGTGTAATGATGAATGTTGTTTAGTGCATATGCTCCACAAGTTGGGTGTGCAATGGATGAGAAAGAAAAATTTTGGAGCGAGTTGGATGAAGTGGTGGAGAGTGCACCCAAGGGTGAGAGACTAGTGATTGGAGTGGACTTCAATGGGCATGTTGGTGAAGTGAACAGAGGGGATAAGGAAGTGATGGGTACGTATGGTGTTAAGGAGAGGAATGCAGAAGGTCAAATGATTGCGGATTTTGTGAAAAGGATGGACATGGCTGTGGTGAATACTATTTTAAGAAGAGGGAGGAGCATAGGGTGACATACAAGAGTGGAGGAAGATGCACACAGGTGGATTATATCCTATGTAGGAGGGCCAGTCTGAAGGAGATTGGAGACTGTAAAGTTGTGACAGGAGAAAGTGCAATTAAGCAACATAGAATAGTGGTCTGTAGGATGATGTTGGTGATCAAGAAGAGGAGGAGTGTGAAGGCAGTGCCAAGGATTAAATGGTGGAAGTTAAAAAAGGATGATTGTGAGGTGGAGTTCAGGGAAGAGTTAAGACAGGCACTGGGAGGCAGTGAAGAGTTACCGAATAGCTGGGTAACTACAGCAGAGCTAGTAAGGGAGACTGCTAGAAAGGTGCTTGGTGTGTCATCTGGACAGAGGAAGGAGGACAAGGAGACCTGGTGGTGGAATGAGGAAGTACAGGAGAGTATACAGAGGAAGAGGCTGGTGAAGAAGAAGTGGGATTCTCAAAGAGATGAAGAAAGCAGACAGGAGTATAAGGAGATGAGGCGCATGGCAAAGAGAGAGGTGGCGAAGGATAAGGCATATGGAGAGTTGTATGAGAGATTGAACACTAAAGAGGGAGAAAATGACCTGTACCAATTGACTAGACTGAGGGACAGAGCTGGGAAAGATGTGCAGCAGGTAAGGGTGATAAAGGATAGTGAGGGAAATGTACTCACAAGCGAGGAGAGTGTGTTGAGTAGATGGAAAGAGTACTTTGAGGGGCTGATGAATGAAGAGAATGAGAGAGAGAGAAGGTTGGATGATGTAGGGATAGAGAATCAGGAAGTGAAACAGATTAGCAAGGAGGAAATAAGGACAGCTATGAAGAGGATGAAGAATGGAAAGGCTGCTGGCCCAGATGACATACCAGTGAAAGCATGGAGGTGCTTAGGAGAAATGGCAGTGAAATTTGTAACCAGATAGTTTAATGAAATTTTGGAAAGTCAGAGGATGCCCGAGGAGGGGAGAAAAAGTGTTTTGGTACCTATCTTTAAGAATAAGGGTGATGTGCAGAGCTGCAGTAACTATAGAGGGATAAAATTGATCAGTCACAGCTTGAAGTTATGGGAAAGAAGGGAGGTGATGATTAGTGATCAGCAGTATGGTTTCATGCCAGGAAAGAGCACTACAGATTCAATGTTTGCTCTGAGAGTGTTGTTGGAGAAATACAGAGAAGGTCAGAAGGAGTTGCATTGTGTCTTTGTGGACTTAGAGAAAGCATATGACAGGGTGCCTAGAGGGGAGTTGTGGTATTGTATGAGGGAGTCGGGAGTGGCAGAGAAGTATGCAAGTGTGGTACAGGATATGTACGAGGGTAGTGTGACATTGGTGAGGACTGCAGTGGGAGTGACAGATACGTTTAAGGTGGAGGTGGAATTACATCAAGGATCAGCTCTGAGCCCTTTCTTATTTGCAGTGGTGATGGACAGGTTGACAGATGAGATCAGAAAGAAGGCCCCGTGGACTATGATGTTTGTAGATGATATTGTGATCTGTAGTGAGAGTAGGGACCAGAATCAGGAGACCCTGGAGAGGTGGATATGTGCTTTAGAGAGGAGAGGAATGAAGGTCAGCAGGGCTACAACAGAATATATGTGTGTAAATGAGAGGGAGGATAGAGGGATGGTGAGGATGCAGGGAGTAGAGTTGGTAAAGGTGGATGAGTTTAAGTACTTGGGATCAACAGTTCAGAGTAATGGTGAGTGTGGAAGAGAGGTGAAGAAGAGAGTACAGGCAGGGTGGAATGGGTGAAGAGTGTCAGGAGTGATTTGTAACAGACGGGTACCAGTAAGAGTGAAAGGAAAGGTCTACAAGAGGTTAGTGAGACCAGCTATGTTGTATGTGTTGGAGACGGTGGCATTGACAAAAAGGCAGGAGTCAGAGCTGGATGTGGCAGAGTTAAAGATGTTAAGATTTGCACTGGGTGTGATGAGGGTAGACAGGATTAGGAATAAGTATATTAGAGGGTTAACTTAGGTTGGATGGTTTGAAGACAAAGTCAAAGAGGTGAGATTGCGTTGGTTTGGACATGTGCGGAGGAGGGATGCTGGGTACATTGGGAAAAGGATGCTAAGGATGGAGCTGCCAGGTAAGAGGAAAAGAGGAAGGCCTAAGATAAGGTTTATGGATGTGGTGAGAGAGGACATGAAGGTGGTTGGTGTGAAAGAGCAAGATGCAGAGGACAGGAAGAAATGGAATCAGATGATCCGCTGTGGTGACCTTTAATGGGAACAGCCGAAAGAAGATTTTATTTTACATTTATCAACCGGGTAGACTCCGGCTGAGCACATAGCTCATTTTCAGCAGAGATCGGGGAGAAAAGCTCCAGAGCAATAGTACAAAAAAAAAAGTTTACAAAAAAAATTTAAAAAGATTAACAATATACAAAAGGTTTGACAGTTTTCTTCTTCTTTCGTCTTTTCCCGGTTAGGGGTCACCACAGCAGATCACCTGTCTTCTCATGATTGGCAGTGGAGTTTTTACAGTGTCAAGTTGCCAGCCCAGTGCCCAACCTTCCACAGAAGGCACACACTCACACCTAGGGCCAATTTTAGAGTGTCCAATCCACCTACAGCATGTCTTAGGGATGTGGGAGGAAACCGGAGCACCTGGAGGAAACTCACGTGACCACAGGGAGGACATGCAGATTCCTCACAGAAGGCACCTCAGCCGAGGATTGAACCAGAGAACCTCTTGCTGTGAGGCAACAATGCTAACCACTGTACCACCATGGTCGCCCAAAAGGTTTGACAGTTACCAACAATGACAATTTACAAAAAGGAAATATAAAACAGAAAAACATTACATTTCCTAAGCCTTACTACAGGCAGTAATATGAAACTCATTAGATATATAAAAAACATTGTGGTACTTTCATTTGGTAGAAGTAAGACAAGGAGAAAGAGAGCAGAAAAGAAACATTTGATTGATGGCATGAGAAACTAGCCAGGAGTATTATAGGAGCATAGCCATTGCTGAGTTAGTTATTCCTTTAGGAGTTGTTTGAAGCTATGACTACCTGTGTCTTTAGGATATTCTGGGGCATTAGGTTCCACTGTTTGTCTACTTTAAAGGAGAAGACAGAGTCACCAAACTAATTATGGGACTTTAACTTAAGTTTATGTTTATCAGAAGATCTAAGGGTCCTGGGGTTGGGATTTAGTTGCACTAGGTTGCAGAGTGCAGGTCAGTTTTCAAGTTTGTGGATAATGGAGTGGGCAGTGTTGAGCGGCTTGAGCGATAACAGACTGGGGAATTCAAGCCAGTGTAATTTTTGAAAAGCAAGGCAATGATGGGTCCTGTTGGGTGTATTAGCAGCAATTTTTGCTATTTTATTATAGCAGGAATCAATTAGATGTAAATAAGACATGTGCAGGTTAGTGAAAATTTGAAAACAGTACAGGAGAGTAGATAGGAAGTGGGATCTGGCTGTGGCTAGTCTGGCATTTTGAGTGCGGTAAGGTTTGGCCCTATATAGTGCATCAAGTTTGATGTGAACTTTCTTAATTGTGAGTGATGTTTGTTTACTGAATGATGGGTTGTTGTCTATTGTGACACCAAGTAGTTTTGTTTGGTTACCTGGCTCTATTATAGTGCCATTAGTGGAGTAGATGGAGAGAGGAGGTGGTTTTGCTTTGGATTTCCTGTTGGAGAAGATTATTAATTTTGTTTTGCTTGTGTTTAGGATGAATTGAAGTTCATTTAGATAATTTTCAATATCTAGAAACGAGTTTTAAAGTTTATCTTGGAGTTCTTGGGCTGTGGGAGCAGAGCAAATAAGAGTAACGTTGTCAGCATATTGACTAACATAAGCAAATTTAGTGGCAGTGTTTAGACTATTTGTGAATATAATAAAAAGGAGAAGGCCAAGGATGGAACCCTGAGGAACCCCAACAGAGACTGGGAGGAGTGTGGAGAGTTTATTATCCCATTTAGTTGCTTGTTGTCGATTAGTAAGGTAGCTAAAGAACCAGTTGAGAGCTGTAGAGTTGAGGTTGAAGGAGGCGAGCGTGTTGAGTAGTAGTTGATGGGATAGGTAAGAGGTTATTTGTAGTGAGGTAGTTGCCATATTCAGAAAAACAGATGTAACAAAGTATTATTTCAAAGTATTATTACAAAGAAAGGGTAGTAAGCCAACCATCCTGAAGAGACAACAGGGTCAGCGACTGAATTCAAGAACACATGGAACAACCATCACATATACTAGAAATTGGAATGGAAGGATGTTGCTAGAGTGTAAAAACATACAACTTGTAGCTTTATACAGTAAAACTTCAAATATTACTGCATCTACATGAACACTTTACATATATAGCTATAGCTTTGAAACAAACTAAGCTTGTGTATCAGAAATGTCAGTTTAACAAAGGTGCACATTCATATGAGGCATCTTTCAGGAAAGTCTGCCTTGCAGTATTTAGGCAGTGCCTTGGCATTGAAGGGAAAAGGCCTGAGTACAGCCCAGGTGATTAAAGTTTGATTAGTGGATCAGGTGCCTGAAGAGTTTGCAAAGGAGGATGGGAAGTGTGCATACACCCCTCGAAGGAATGCATAGAGGGGGCACTGCCCACATGGGAGGCAGGGCACTGGCTGAATCACTGCTCAGGTGGCATTGTCTGTCTGTCTTAACAGAAAGAGAACTTAATTTAGGGCATAACCCAAATCCCTTCTTGGCAGCCTATATAATGCTGTCCTGAAGGGTCTCATACTCTTCATCAGCTGCTGAACAGGGTCAAAACGAAAGTGCAAGGGAGATGGTTGGATTTGGCACACCTGATGAAATAGGACTGACACTCTGGGTTAGCTGGCAGCATGGCCAAAAAATTTCTTTTTGCAGCATTTAGCACTGGTAATGCTGCATAAACATATCCTTATGCAAAACAAGTACTTAACATTCATAGACGTCTTGGAAGAAATGTATGAAAAGATTATCAAAATCTTAAATATTTTATTCAGAAGACAACTCACCTATACATAATAATAAGCAAAAGTATTATGGTTTCAAGTGCTCTACATACAAAAAACACAAATGCAAATGTGCTTCATATGATCATGTATATTTTTTCTGCCCATGTGTGTGTGTGTGTGTGTGTGTGTGTGTGTGTGTGTGTGTGTGTGTGTACATACATACATGTGTTTGGTCGAATTTCATTTGGTCAAAAATAATTTCAGGCAGCCCACTTCACTGCAAGCTCATTTAGTCGAATTTCATTTGTTCGAAAATGAAATATAGCCCCTGCCCCACTTCATTGCGACCCTTGAGTGAGAATATTAAGTAAGGGGGTGTGGGGGGGCACAGGTCCCCACATTGGGGGGTGTGGGGGTGTAGCCCCCCCCTACATAATTGTAGTGTTCACTGTTCTATAAAGGTGTATACATTAAAAAATATATATATATATATATATATATATATATACATATTATTCCATAAAATCTGTTTGCAAAATGTGGGTGGCTGTAGCCCCCACACCCCCCTTACTTATTCTAACTCCAGGGTTGCACTGCAGTGGGGCAGGGCTTATATTTCATTTATGACTAAATGTGCTTTCAGCGAAGTGGGCTGCCTAAAATCGTTTTCAACCAAGTGAAATTAGACCAAAGAAAGTAGATCCCATATATTTTACAAACACACAGTTTATTCAAAGACCTAACCCTGCTTATAGGATTCCATTTCTGTCCTTGCTTGGATCTAGCTTGAATCGTCTGCCTCACCTTGTAAAAATACTTGCCTCTCATGTTACTGTCTTTATGATTTTACCCCCATTCATGCTTTCTTTTTATCTACTTGTATCCATTCAATTTTTCCTCCTCTGCAACCTTGCCAATACTTTAGTTTTCCATTTCCTCTTTTATACTACTTTAATTTCTTCAGTACAGAATTGTATTTCTTATTCAATCTGCATGAATTGCTTTCAAACACGATGCATCTTTCTTGACCCTTGTGTGAACCTTAGCATGGGATACCAAAGCTTCACTGTGTTATAACGGATTTGCACATAATGGAACACTAGTGCGTTAGGATTGATTTTCTCATGCAATTACCGACTTAAATATGTCCTGTACCTTTTTCTGTCATTATAACCTGTCTGATGTGGCAAAGAGTTTTCACTTTCCCAGGCTCATCAGAAAATAGTGATACTGTCACATGCAGTGTTGAACATCTGCTCATCAAAAATGAATTCCTTGAATTTAAGGAAAGCGACTTGTAAGCAAGAAAACAATAACGACACTGCCAAGAACGGAATCCAAAGATTACAAATTTACAGTTTAGTTATTCTTATCACTTAAATGTCTGTAGTAGGACAGGGTAAGTATCTAAGTAAAGATCATTCCTCCTATTTAATTTTAACAATGAAATTCTTCTGCAAGTAAATAAATTGTTGATAATATAGAAGAAAAAAAAGGGTTATGCCAACGAGTCTTCCCCACTGTAGAGGTTACCAATCATCTTACTGTGGTATGGATCTTGGACATCATTATTTTTGATAAATGAGGTTTGGCAACAAATCTATTTGTCCAGGGACATCTTCAGAAGGGGGTGAGATAAATATTATCAGTGGAAGTTGAGGGTTGGGGAGATGAAAGGGTTAAATATAAGGAGGGATGATTGGGAGGAAATGAGGTAAAGGTGGGGATGGGCTTAAGGAGTTTAGACAAGTGTAGCTGGGTAAGTAATCACATTTTGGCATGAAGTTACTAAGACAAGGTACTCCCATGATCACCTGGGTATTTTTGTCATGGGTTACTTCAGGGCTAAAGGAGACTTCTGCAGGATTAAGTCAATTTATTAATTTAATGTTAGTTGTGCATTTGCTTGGAGGGAGTTAGTTTATTAACTTGGCCGGGGTTATTTGCTAGGCTTGGAAGCGTTGGAACTGGTGTTCGTTCATTGGGGCGTCAGGTTGTTCTGAGAGGATTAATAGTGTTCATCTTATTGGAGAATGTGAGGTTGAATGCAAGCTTGGGGGGGGGGGGTTAAAGCAGTAATTTCCGCAAGTTGTCTCAGTTTCCTTGTCGAGCTAGACTGCTAACCTGGGCATTCCAACTCTTATTGTCATTGTTCATCCCTGTATAGCAGCATGGATGTTGAGTCTTGGTTTGTGGGCTTGCGGCAGGCATCTTTGCAGCATATGCGCAGTTGTGGCCTTTGTGGGGGTTGACCATTATTCATTTCATGCTGTTCAGCTGTATAACAGTACTTCCTTACAGACAGAGTAAAACAGCAACAAACATCCTACAAATGAGATATTTGTGTGAATTTATTTTGTCTGAGAGGAAGGCGGATGGTAACTGACTAGATGTATGCTTTAGCTGCTAGCTCATGTGTCATTTGATAATACGTTGCTTACTTTGGCCATAATTAATGCATTCCATTAATTATAATCATTGACATAGGTTCATACTAGGCTATCTGCCCTAGGGCATTTATAAGCCTAGCCAGAGTGTGTTTGGCTTTCGCCACCCATTTTAAAATAATTTTGCTATGCCCTTTTTCGAGGTTAGTATACTGTGCCTCTGTCTAACAGTGACACAGAAGTGATACCCGGGGTAAACCTACTATCTCCCATACACTCATCAAGATTCCTCTTGAAGAGAGTCAATGAGGGACTCTGCCTAACCTGGACTGGGATTTTATTCCAGAGTGAAGGGAGCCTCTGGGTTATGAATCTGTCCCTCCAGCATGTCCTATTTATTTCAGTGCTGAGGTTCAAGTCTCTCGAGCGTAGCTCGATGGGATTTGGATTTTCTGAGGTGCAGCATGTCCATTAATTCCAGGTTGGACATGGCTTTATACGTCAGGCACAGATCGCCTCTGAGCAGGCGGTATGCCACTGAGTAGAGCTGGAGTTTCTTTAACCGGGCAGCATATGGCATCTGTTTGAGCCCTTTGATCCTCTTGGTGAGGTACTTTTGGGGTCTTTCCAGTTGCTGCAGGAGTCTGGTAAGGTACATCCCAAAAGGGGCATTGTACTCAATTATGGGCCTGATGAGGGATGAGTAAGACAAAGATAAATGTACTGTGCATTTTTCCTGATAAGTTGTATATTTGATATTAGGTGTTTCTTGGTTTATCTTCAATATTAAAACACTTTTGGATAAAAACAGAGGGAGGGGGTCAGAAAGTGGTGATGATGTTCAAAACAGAGTTATTTACTGAAGGTCTTTTGGAATTAGGCATGGTCAGGAAGAATTAACAGCAGGAACAAGCATGGAGAGAAGTTTGCCAACCAGGTAATTTGTGGTAGGATTAACTTAGTGGCCTTTTATGCAATGGACGTTCATACGCATACAAAAAAAATAAATAAATAAATAAATAAAAAAAAAAGAAGAAGAAAGTAATTGTTTTCACAGAATGTTAGAATTATGGCAAGGGAGTATGCATAGCTGATAGGTGCATTGCTGATTGCGGCTGTCCTTTGCTTGGCCATGTGTCCAATAGGACACATATGGTGGTACTGTAATACAGTTGTGGCCGATTTGTTTAGTGTCTGTCACTGTGTCTTGGAGGAGGATGCATGTCCCAGGACTTAGGCAGAGGCGCAGATGACATGGGTATTGGAGGGAAATGTGTTAAGTTACCGATCTGGTTAGTAGAGCTAGCGTTCCGACCTGCAATGTTCTGCGAAGTGTGCCTTCAGGTTGCTGTACCTCACTCTTCACAGAAATGTCTTTCGCGGGCTTTGACAAGCAGAGTGGGCTCTGTATGAGGGGATGGAAGTAATGTTTCAGGAAAGGGGTACAGGTTAATTAGAGGTTATAGTCCTAAAAACATTGAGGGCTCTGATGAATTTCAACACAGTGTTTGTGGACAAAATCATGCAGCTTTCTGTGTCTTGCGTAAGCAAAATATTGGTACCAGTTTTACATTTTCTCTCTCTTCTCCACACTTCTAGACTTGTATGATGGCATACTGTGTTCTACAAATTGCTGGTAGTTACAGGGAGAATATGCAGTTCAGGTAGTGTGTTTTTTTTTTTTTTTTTGTATGATGGCTTACTGTGTTCTACAAATCACTGATAGTTAAAGGCAGAATATGCAGTTAAGGTAGTCAGTGCCGAGAGAGGAGAGTTTGCAGTGATTCGCCAGTGAAGGTTTCCTGTCATGCACTCATGGGATGTTATTGGCTATGGGAGAGGGTTATCCAGGTGTTTCAGGGTGGGGGAGGGTTATCCAGATTTTTCAGGATGGCCAGAAGTTTGACTCGTGTTTTGTCACTTTCCAGGCATCATGGTCCTACCAAATAGTTGATATTTTAAGTCAGAGAATAATAGCAGGCATTTGGTGGGCATGCTGAGAGCTCACACTTGTACATGTGAAGGAGGGATAAATTATACATGTCAGGGCAGATTTGTGGAACTCAGGGTTGGCTCAGGTGAGGGGTAAATTGGGTTGCGGGTGGAGTGTACTTTTATGGTAAATTGGCGTGATGTGGGGTAAGATAAGGAGAGGGGGAAGTCAGCCAGTGAGCATGCTTGGATAGATTATCATAACAATCTATAGGTGTTAAAAGCAAAGCTATTTTGAGATTTACAGATGACAGTGAGACAGACTTAGAGGATGTGCTGCGTGTGAGGTAAAATAATGGTAGGACCAATCGAATGAGTTCTGATTATACAGAATACATGTAGGGGTGGTGCATAGCAATTGGTTGGGATAGTGCTAGGATATGGAAAGATCTTACTGCAAGGAATCTGGACAACGTCTGACATAATGGGCGAGGGCAAAGGCCCGAAGCTAGGCACACATATGAGATATGATCTTATAAACTTGATAGGTTGTTATAGCACGACTTGTGCTAACATGCATTTTTCTGAAGGATATGAAGTCTGAAGCTCGAATGCATGTCATTATTTGGTTTCGCATAGGAATCCGGGGAGATTGGGTTTGTTTTGCATACCAGGTTAAGGTTGGAGAGTAGCATGTGGATTTCTCTGGTGCCTTGGGTGTGCATCGAAGGGATATGTGAGTTTTAAAGTTATATGGATTAAGCAGGATATGATTTAATTTCCTAACAGTTGTTTTATATTTGGACTGGTTTACTGTACAGATTGTTACAGGAGGTCTAGAATCTGCATCATATTTCTGGTTCATTTAGTACAGCTGTGGTTTCCTGGCAAATCACTCATGAATTATTAAAGATCACAGCCAGAGAATGATGGACATTTGAGTTTTCTGATTTCAAAGTTAATCGGTTGTACAAGCTGTTCTAGTAACCGTTTTGGTATGTTAGATCAATTTTGGAAAGTAGTTCCTATTTTCTGGGCATTTGCATTCAATGGTAAAGGGAGCAACAGCTACTGGCCGAAGGGTAAGGGGGGGGGGTTCAATCGTAATGGATTATGAGGTGGTGGAAGTTTGGGTTCCTGCACTGGACATGATGAGGTTTACAGGTAATTAATTTTATTTAGTGCTCATTAAGGCACATCACTGTTGGTGGGGTTTGGTAGGTGGGGGGAGTCACAGCAATCTTAAGATCATAGAAAGTTACTAGGCTGCTGGCTGTGGGGTGCTTACAAGCTAGACAAGTTCAGATCTTATTTCTGCATGTAGCACCTATCACTCTTCTCCAAGGGGATAGGATTCATAACATTTTATAAAAAAAAAAAAACCGGGGGGGGGGCTGGTTCTATGCTTTGGTACAGAGTTTGGCTAACACTTGACGGGGGTGGCATGGTCCTTATCAGTGTGTCAATGTTGAGTCATTCTTGGTATGTGCGCACATAGAACTTACTGTTTTTCTTTTCTTTGCAGATTTCTGAAGGGCAGAAGGCATGCATTGCCCTGAAAAGTGGATCTGAAAGGTGATGCATTTTGATGGGATGGATGGTCTTGTCACTGGAATGGAGCACAATGAGTCTGGGTGGTTTGGGAGTATTTGGGGTGCTAATGTTGAGGGGGGTAGTATGATGACATAAGGAATTTTGAATAATTATAAGGTTGAGATTCTTAGTGGTTCACTACCTACATAGGAATGGATTTAGGGTATTGAATTCCAGTAGGTTGGGATCCATGTAGGTGGGGGGGGGGGTTGCTTGGTATCGACAGTGGTTACAGTGAGGATGCAGGGCTTTGGAGCACTGGTTATAAGACTTATGGTATTGTATCACCATAGAGATCAAAGGTAACACAAGGAAAGGAAAGTTCTGGTGTGGAGTCCAACGTTGCAGGGCAGCCAGTCTACTTGGATCTTTTCGGGTGAGGGGTAAACAGGATTGTACATTGTGGGGCTTGGGGATAGGTTTCAGATAGATTTGTTCATATGGATTAGCATTTGTTTATAAATGGGGCAGAAGGTGTTGGGTTAAGGAGCATATTTGGGGTTGGTTTGCAGTTGGATGTCAAGAATGAAGGACGTCGGGGGAAGGTGGAAAATATCTATAGTTGCTGGTAAGTTTTGGTAAGGGAGGTTCAGGGGAATATAGTTCATGCCATTTATATGATGGAGGGATTTGTCATTTAGAGGGTGGTTTGTTGGGCAGCATCTTAGCCTGGTTATGGTGTTTTTGTTTATACTACATAGCTGGATTCTGAAAGGAAGTTTCAAATTTGTTACATCCATCGGGGGAAATAGGGTCACAGCTAGGCATGATGACAGGAATTGGTTTTGTGTGGTCCTGTGTGACTTTGGGTTTATGTGGGGTTGCCTTTGGGGGGTGATGTTTTGGGGGACTCTCTGATGTAGTACTGATGAGTGGAAATGAGATTTCAGTTAACATACAGAGGTTATGCACACGTTATGGTTAGTTAGCATTGGGTACAAAGCCCTCACACACTTTAACGTAATTTGTTGGGGAGGAAAGTTTGGCCCATGGCATGATTAATGTTATTAGTGAATACATGGTAGCAGACAAAGTCAACCATGCTACATAAAAACGTTTGCTACTAGAATCAATCCAAGACACTTACAATAAAGCACATATAAAGATCTTTCTTTTATTTAAATGGCAGAAAAATGAAGATGTTAATAATCCATTATACTTTCATTCAAATGTAAAATACTTTCAAGGAAGTTCACAATTCAGTTTGATTATTGAATATTATAATTAGTGTATAGACTTTAGCAATCAATTTCATTGCAGTTATCACAGTCCTATAGTCACCTCCATGATAAGAGGCAAACTGCCTACTGCTAGAGATGATCAGAGAGGGGCCTACATCACTGGCCAGCTACAATCAGCTGTAATCAAAGAAATGTTTCTGTCATCTCTGTTGGCAAACAAGTAAGGCCACAAGGTGAGTTCTAGTATTTTAAAGTTACTGTTTCAGTTATAGCCAATGTGTAAAGTGCCACCTCTCTGTCACAACACCATAGTAAAAAGCCACTGGTGAAGGCCATACCTGTATATGTCCTGAAGTGTAAATACACTGAATCTTGCACTCATTAGAATGGGGAATAAACGTGCATAAAGTCATGGATATATTTCTGTAGCTGCTGCTCATTGTACTGCGGCCCATTTGTATTGTAATATACAGTAAAGCATAAAGTTGTCCTGCAAAGTGTGTTCAATACTGATTAAAGTATGTTATTGATATACAGAAAATATATTGAACATTCATACTATTCTGGTAACTTCCCAAGTCTATGCAAGTCACAGAAGGGAATGAGGAGGCATGTATAACTGTAATATCAATGAAGACATGGAATTCCCATGGTTACCCTGACCTCTCAAACTTCATTTACAAGGTGGTAGACCATTTCAAATGTGCACTAATTTTTTTTATTTAAACACACTTCCCCATCCTCTATACCAGTGGTTCCAAAACTGGGGTCTACACGATAAATTCTAGGGGTCCGTGAGCTCACTTGCACCCACCTGGATTTCAGCACTCATCCGTGACAGACCTTATAAATATAAAGCTAAAAGTTGTGCCACTCATCCACAATTTATTAAAAAAGAGAGAGAGAGAAAAGAAAAAGACTTCTCTGTTTGCGACTGAGCCGCTTAATTTCCATGTTCACATCTGCAGCTGCTTGCCCTGCATTTTTAAAGGAACAGCTTCCATGTTGTGGCTGATGCTGAGCAGCTGATCACCTGACCTGTGTCCCTGCATTTTTAAAGGAACAACTTCCATGTTGTGGCTGATGCTGAGCAGCTGATCACCTGACCTGTGTCCCTGCATTTTTAAAGGAACAACTTCCATGTTGCGGCTGATGCTGAGCAGCTGATCACCTGACCTGTGTCCCTGCATTTTTAAAGGAACAGCTTCCATGTTGCGGCTGATGCTGAGCAGCTGATCACCTGACCTGTGTCCCTGCATTTTTAAAGGAACAGCTTCCATGTTGCGGCTGATGCTGAGCAGCTGATCACCTGACCTGTGTTTTCTGCCGGCAGTTGGAACTTGGAGGAAAATTTAAACTGTTCGCTCCAAGTAAGACAGGTCCCGGATTTGTGTTGGTCGCTGTATGGGTAAGCTTTCTCTCTCTTTTGCCAGCTAATAGAAGTTACTGCAGAGCTGATCCAGATGATCATATCGAAAGACCCTGAAGGTTTTTTTTTTTTTTTTTTTTTTAATCAAGGCTTGAATAAGAAGCAGTGCCTGTTGAAAGTGTAGATGTCAACTGTCCAGATATTTGCAAAATGTCCAGATTTTTGCCTTATTTGGTCTGTTTCTCATAAAATGGTGTTTTTCTGGCGGATCCCTGGCAAATTATTGAGGACCAAACTCAGAAAATAATGGCAGAAATCTGAGTTTTAGACTTCATATGCTTCAGAAAATTCATAGTAATGCAAAACATTTGCTCTATTAACTTTCTAAGTTTATAAGAGCAACATTTAAAATGTGTCCTTAGTTTTGGCTCACTACCCCCATTATGACAGGCTTGTTTTAGAAGAGGCTGAGAGGTATGGTGAGTGTGTGTGTAAGAGGGAGGGAGGCAGGTGTGTGTGTTTAAGAGGTAGGTAGCATACCCCTCAGCTGTCTAGGTCTTTGCAAGAATGTCCACATTTTTGCTCCAGATGTTCATCTGTTCCTCATAAAAAGGATTGAAGTTGCTAAATATGACAGACATTTGAGTTTTAGACTTATAATGCTTTAGATTACAAAAATACATACCAACACAAATCCTGTTATTCTAGCAATTTTCTAAGTTCATGAGAGCAACATTTATAGTCTTGTCCCTATTTATTCTAGACTTTGTCCAGATTTGTGTGGTATGAATGTGTGAAATGCCCTAGTCAGGCTTAGCAGGTGCTTAGTAATTTACTTGGGCTCAAACCCTGTACCTTAGCTATAGGAAAGAAGAGCCTGAATCCTCTCTACCCTCAACTACCAAGCTGCATTTTTCAAGGAACCGCGTTTCAGGTGCATTTTTCAAGGAATCATGAGTTCAAGGGAAGAGAAGTTTATTGCTCCTCATGCTAAGTGCGTTTACAATGTACAACTGTTTGGTATCACTGTTGTCTTATAGAATTCTAAAGCACTGTTAGCAGCATGGCAGGTAACATACATGTGTTTTAATGCAGAAGACTGTGGGTTCTACTCCTGCAGCATGTAGAATAACTGCTGATACTTTGTTACATTTTCAGGAGGGTAGGGTGCTGAAGTCCTGAATGCATCCCCCTTTAGATGAGATGCCTAGTAACTATGACCCGGTTTTCAGTTTGGGATCCATGCAATATTATCAGCTTACCATTTTTTAATGTAACACAGGCACTTTAAGGGCAGCAGGCACTGAATTTGTAGATGAAGCACTGAAATATAAAGCTGTTTGCTAGCAGCACCCTCTTCATTAGTTACAGAGCTCTCTAATGTGGACTTATTCAGAAGACTGACTTTTGCAAAGATTGTGCATATTAACTGATATTGGTGGATTATGATGGCAGAAGTTTGAGTGGCCTTTTATGGTTGAAAAGTTCTGAATTGGGCAGTTTTGTCATTATTTGTTCATATGTTTTATTTCATTGCTTACTGGAAAAATGTTCAAAACTATAAATTTAAAACACACTAACAAGTGGAGCTGTATTATACAAGGGATATAATTTAATTATTGTATATTAAAATTTAATTATACAATCAGGAAGGTGAAACAAAGAACTTTTGCATGGTCTTAAAATGTTTGCAAGGGACCTACAGTTTGAAACAGCCCAAAGGTAAACTTAATCCAGTACTGGCCAGATGCATTTTCTTTGAATGTGGGTTTCAATGCTGTTTCAGTGAATGTGAGTTTCAAAGGCAGAGAAGTTTTAATGAAATGTCTGTTTTCTTTGTGAAACTGCAATGCTTTGTTTAGCTTTGGCAAATGTCTATAAGTGTTTGTGCTATAAAATTTGAAATAAAAGTTTAAAATTAAATCCAAATGTCTGTAATCATTGTAGAAGTAAAGCAGGAAACAGTATGCACACTGAGCATTTTGAGCAGCATTTACGGCAACTGGGGAGAAATAGCCAAGGAATGGGACACTGAAATGGCTATGTGGGGGGTGGGGGATGAATGGGGGGTTGGGGGTTGATTCAAACGTAATGTATGTGCAACACTACCTACAGGGATCCACCAAAATATTTCCTTTATAAAAGGGGTCCTCCAGCTTGCAAAGTTTCAGAACCACTGCACTATACTTAATATACAGTGCCACACAATGTACAGGATCAACCTCACTCTCTTACTTCAGTACTTTGATAATAAAAGCAATACCATAAGGAAAACTCTTAACACACAGGTGGTAGTCCCCTAAATACAGAAGGCATAATAAGGGATCTGGGGACCCAAGTAGATAGTAATCTTTCCTTTGATAATCACATTGCCAAAATGGTTAGAAAATCCTTCTATGTGGCCCACCTAATCACAAAAGGGTTCGCATCCAGATCAAAAGATGTCATTATACCCCTCTACTCATCACTCATCAGACCCATCATAGAGTACAATGCCCCATTTGGGATGTACCTTACAAGACACCTGCAACAGCTGGAAAGACCACAGAGGTACCTCCCCAAGAGGATCACTGGCCTCAAACAGATGCCCTATGCAGCTCGACTGAAGAAACTCCAGCTGTACTCGGTTGCATACCACCTACTCAGAGGTGATTTCTGCCTGACCTACAAGGCCATGTCCAATCCAGAATTGATAGACATGCTCCACGTAAAAAAAAACATATCCCCTCGAGCCACACGCTCTAGGGATCTAAACCTTACCACAACAATAAATCGGACGTGCTGGTGGGATAGATTCCTGTCCCAGAGACTTCCCATGCTTTGGAACAAGATTCCAATCTACATTAGGCAACGCTCCTTGCTAACACTCTTCAAGAGAAACCTCAACGAGTGGATGGGAAACAAAGTTTACCCCCGGAGATCACTTCAGTGGCTCTGCTGGATAGAAGCACAGGGAACTAATCTAAGAGGGCGGCGAAAGCCAACACATTCTGGCTATGCTTATAAATGCCTTCGGGCAGATAGCCTAGTACCTACCTATGAACTAATAGTGAATCTACATTCTTATTTTTGCTTTTTTTTTTCTAAGGTTCATTTACGCATTTATAGCCTTAGCATCATGGAATATTGGTATTTATTATTTTATGTGCTATCCTGAGCATTATTTCCAGCAAGATTACAGTCTTTCCTGAGAATGAAATGTCAAAGCACAATACTAGGTGAATTAAATATATATATATATATATATATATATATATATATATATATATATAGTTTCTTTAACGTGCAAACCGGAAAATGAAGAGGTGGGTAAACTCCTGACCACATGCATTTAAGCACACAAACAGTTATGCTATTTTTAAAATGCAATGCACAGTTTTCATTGAATTAAAGCTGTGCAGATATAAACCCACAGACTGAAATATCTGACTATATTCACACCATCAAAGGGTACAAGATGATGCAGCAAAGACCCTTTCAGTATTATGCAAAATATGTTGCATAGCCATCTGTTCTAGTCTGGCTTCTGCAGTCTGGGTTAAGACTACAATTTCACATTTCTTTTAATAGCACATAACAGAGATGCATTTTGTGAAGTAAGGAGTAATTAACCCACTGTGAACTAAAAATACTTAGGTCATTTTTCTTGCTTTAAATTCTCTCATACATTTCTGTGTATCGTGAAACATGCATGCATTTTGATGTATATAAAGTAGTGCAGTTATGCAGTCAGACTCAATCTGTGGTACATTTTGAGCATTATGACGTTCTAAGCTCGCCACTTATTTATCCGGGGAAAAAATAGAAAATCACAGTGCTAGATCTCATTACTTATTTTCCTGAGGAAGAAAAACAGTGCCAATCGATGAACCTCATAGAATATTGTATATTATTTCTACAGGCATTTTAAAGTAATAATATCTAATGATATTTGAAACCTGGTAACATTACAACCCCTGGTACATATATAGTTACTGCAAATAGTCCCAGATCTGACTGTACCTTACACCTTTTATCCTCCTGTCATGTACTGTCAGTATCTTAAGAGATGCTGTCTCCAAGGAATGGACTAAAACAAAGAATCTGAAAAGTAACATTTGTTAACTGTAGGTTCCTTCCTATTCATTCTATTTCAATAGAGAACATGTGTAAGTGGACAGTCTCGGGAGGGGGGGGGGGATCAAGCAGATGCAGCTGTTGCTATAGGAACCACCATTTGGTCTTGACTTATTTAATTCCAGACGCTGTTAAATTGCTAACACATGGTCAATTCAATGTGTACAGTTGTCATGGCATTTTATGAGCATGTCAGATATAAAAGTTATCCACTGTATTAAATATGACACAAACTCACATTAACATATATATATATATATATATATATATATATATATATATATATATATGTGTGTGTGTGTATATATCAGTGTCTATATACAAATGTATATATTTTTTTTTTGCTCAAGCTTTCAAAAACTCACATCTGCAAAATGAAAGTTATGTATCCAGTTAATAAAGCTATCATTGTAGGGGACATTCAGATTTAAGTGATAGCTTATGCTGTTCAACTGATGAGCTTTCTTTAACTTTCATTATACCGTGGTGGTAGGAATAAGATTTTTTTTTGATCAGTCATTTAACACAAAATTGTACAGGAGACAAAAGGTTAATTATTCATAATTTCTTCTTCAGTGGTTTGCACAAACTGCACAGCTCCCACAGAGGCTTACAAACACTGACTGAACAAGTAAAAAGCAATGTCTTTCGGCTTTTCCCAGTTAGGGTTCACCACAGCAGATCACCGGTCCGCAGATTGATTGGCAGTGGAGTTTTATGATGTCGAGTTGCCAGTCTGATTGCCCAGCCTTCACAGAAGGCACACACACATGCACCTACCTGCACATCTTTAAAACTCACTCGACCTCAGGGAGGACATGCAGACTTCACATAGGTGTTCCAGCAGAGAATCGAACCAGAGAACCCCTTGCTGTGTGGTGACAATGCTAACCACTACACCACTGCAGTAAATATTTAAAATATATTATTCTCTACATTTCTTAACTTCCAGATGTGTTACTTGAAATGTAAGCTGTTCCTTCTCCATTTCAGTTTCTTGTTCAATGCCATGCGAGTTTTGTAATGTGACGAGTATACATGCTCAGTGCTTGCAGAACATTAAACAAAAGGCATCAAACCTTAAGGTATCATTATTTTGACATACTACAATACCTGTCATATCAGAGTTATGCAGGTATTTTACTCCCCTCATGAAATGTGATAGAGATTTGGGGGGGTTGCTTGAAGTATCACACCTGGAAACTGGGAGTAAATCGTAGTTCAATTTACACCACATGGCTAGTTTTGTAACTATGATAACTACTCAACTACATAAGAGAGTATATTAGTTTATCTTTATCATATTTGTAAATATGCTGGCTGCTTCTCAGAATTAATCACTGCAAATTAAAGAATGTGTATTTAGGCAGGAATTCTCATGGCAGATGCAATAAAACACAGCTGAGCCACACTAGGGCTGCGAAAGTATCAAGAAATAATCTGATGAAATTCACATGATGACCTTGTACATCTTAGAATATATCAGTTTACAGTTCAAGATATACACAGACAGCTGAAATGATCTCTCTAATGCTGCATATCCAGAACTACCAAGATACACTACACAGAATAAGATGGGCAGAGTAATAACATTAGTATTCATAGCCATTTGCTCTCAATCAATTCTTTACAGAATTCTAACAAACTTGTGTGCTTGGCATATTAGGCCAGCTCTAAACATGATTTGCATGCCCTGAATCACTGCTGCTCTGACCTCAGACAACAGTCAGCTCACATGGAACATATTTCACAGCTTGACTGAGGGAAAGGATCTATATCGCCTAATGTAACAAATGTCCCTGCTAAACATCTCAGGCAGACCATGCAAATAAGCAGTACAATGAAATGATGCCAGCAACAAGTTACAGGTGTTAGAAATACTGGGTAAGGCTCAGCAGAGAGAAACACTTTGCCCTCTGTCACAGGCTATGAGACATCTTATTACAGACTGTCAGATTAATTCTGGCATACACTGCAGTGAAATAACAGCCAGATGAATGCGAGTAATAAACTGTGCTACTTAAAACTGAAGGATGAAACATTACGTTGGCATACTGTGCCTTTTGGAACTGCAGAACCTGTGCATATCTATGTACTGCTGAGACATACACAACATTAGCTTCCACACAATAGTGTTTTATCCCTACTTATCAGAGTTGTGTAGCATTTCACAGTCACCATGCTGAGTATTAACATACTTATTAGTTGCTATACTACAGAGTTCTTCCATAAACCAAGTGCAAACTTGTGCAGACTTTTACAGACACGTACACTTGCACCCATATCCACCTGCAGCTTGCTGAGTTTTGAAGGTATGCCTTTTTCAAGGAACAATCCTGGACATGGATTCTTTTCAAAATGTACATCTGATATAGAATGCATTCTACTATTGCACTTGCTAGTGGTGTTTGCTGCATCTGTTCTGCAGTGGACAAGGCATACTACTCCCACTATGCATAGGCCTCAACCTTTTAAGAAGCCACTGTGGAACACAAAACCTAGCAATGTGCGATACACAGTCAAAATGTGGAACACCATATTTTTGCACTGCGCAAAACACACCATTACCATAGGGCCTGGCTGAACATTTGTAAAACTCAACAAGACATACTTGTGAGTCAAATCCAAAACTTTTATTTAATAATCTGTAAAACCATAACCACACCAAAAGCACACGAAACAGCACTTCTCTACAAAATCAAAACTAAAATCACATGGTCATTAGAAAATGTAATAAATGTTGGAAGTGATATCAAACAGACCTGTTACAAACCACACAACCTGTTCTACATATGCACAGTGCAGTAACAGCATCCTATCATATTTTAGATGCATCAGATGCACACATTGTCTGCTGCTACTTAAGCCTTCTTAGCAACATCCAAGACGTCTTTGCAGCTTAAGATCATAGCAGTCCAGTTCTTCACTCATTTTAACTGCTAATAAAGGGTTCAATGATTTTATACTGAGAGACAGATGCGATTCAATCTTTACTTATCTTACAATGTTAAACGCTCTTTCACCTTGTGCATTTGAATGTGGAAAGCAAAGCAGTCATCATCAGCTGCTTAAAGAGCGTCAGTTCCCCATCAACGCAAAGGTCCCTCAGAAAGTGTGCCCAGTACTTGGACACATGAGTGTGGCCCACCTACTGGACTTGTCAGGATCCCTGTGTTTTTAATCTGATACTGGATAAACTCAATTAATTGTTCATCCTTAGCATCACTATCACAGACACCCAGAAGGAAACCAACATCCCTGACAAGTCCCAAAGAAATGCCCAATTTTTTGGCAGGATTAACCAAGGAATGCAGTGTCTTTCATTAAATGATCCTGCATAAGAAAAGTTTTAAGTATTTTCTGCAGCACTACAGCATATAAAGCTATAACATGTTTTATAAAAGTTAATTCTATAACTGTGCCAGCAATGTCCTCCTCATGGTTATTCATGTACTATTTGACTTCATAACAAATGCGGAGTTCACCATTTGACAGAACAGAGCTACTGTCAGTCAACACCAAAAAATCACTGTCTGAGAAGTGACAGCAGCTGCAGGTCTTGGGAGTCTGCCAGCATACTGCTGCAGGAGTCTATGAACTGTGGTATGCAGTGTCAGTAGCAGACTTCCTCAGGTCTGAAGTTGAATGTTGAACTGCAGTAAAGGTTCCAGTACATACCTGAGAAACATAAAACATACACAATTCAAGACTCTGCAGGTTGGTAGATATTAACTTAATTTTAGCAGAGTATAGCTCTGCAGACAAAAAAATATATGAATTACGGCTGGCCACACAGGCAGGCTTTTGTTAATTACCTTCCCAAGACTTTGCCATCTAATAGGTGCATGCTATTAATCTTGAGGGAGTCAGTGTCTATGAACAAAGCAAATTCTTGTAATTTTTGTTGTCTTTGTGCACTGGAACTGAAATGACAGCATACATCTGAAACAAGTTCTTCAACTGGTGAATGTAATACTTTTGCACTAGCTTTACTAGCATAGATCTGCCAGGTGGCCCAGACACCCCATGTTTATAAGGGTGGGCTTCACTTCCTTTAAACGAGATAGTACAGAATTATGTTTTCCAATTACTGAGGCAACACTGACTGAAGAAAAAACCCACAACGTTGGAAACTGGAATATTACATTTTGTAAGAGCGGACATTAAAGCATCAGACAGACGTCCTGGCATAGGAAGTAACCATATTACATTTTTGCCACACCAAAAGATCATCATCACCCATGTCTGTGCTTTGGTCTACACACAGAATAGTGATTTCTGGCAGTTGGCAGCAGCGACATTCTGGTAATGAGGTCCCAGAACATCATCTGCAATGCAGGCTGCCTTTGTTGCTCCCATGTCATTTTCCTGACATCTTGATCCTCTCCATTTCTTCATACATTTCAGAATGTGTTCTGCTGCAAATGGTAAGTTGTGTTTAGCAACGTGTGACACAAAACCAACTTCTGCCTCAACAACCTTTGTGCTCACCAAACTCTGAAGTCCAGAGAAGTCTGCCACAGTCCTTCCAGCTGGATGCTTGCAATTCTGTGTTTCTCACTGTTGGTATGTCATTGCAAATCATGTTAGCCACCATAATGGATTGTGAAATTTGTGCCACAGCTCTTGCAGAAGAGCATATTTTACTCCACACCTACTCACAGGAAGCTAGTGAAAGGCACTTGCCCAACTTGGCAGAAAACGTGTTTATCTCTTTCTCCTCTTTGAAGTGCCACCTATATCCATATCCCAATCCTCATCCTGATGCGTGCAGTCTGTACCTAGCAGGTTTGTAAGACAATGGTGTTGCTGAACAAAGACAAAGAAATGGGGCTACACTGCACAAAGAAAAACTGGCAGAACAATCTCTTCAAAATCAAAGATATGGGGCAATCGGCCAAAAACTTACCCACATCACTGGAAGTTTTCTGCCTCTACAACATCTTCTCCTGCTCATCTATGCTCTTTTTGATCACTATAAAGGCCTACATGATCAGATTAAGTGTACTTCTGCTTGCTGAAGGAGAGTCACACCCTCGCTTCCACGACAACACTTGCAGGCCTTTGGTGCTCACTTGCACCCCTAACCAATGTTCCAAAAGGGAGAGTGATTTTCATTGCAAAATGACACTTGCGATACGCTTAAAGCACCCTCGATTCTACTTCAAAGTCCATGCTAAGGATAACCAAACCCAGATTAAAAAAATGTACTTGCAAAAGCTTCTACAAACAAACATGAAATGTACCCAAGCAGTGGCAATGAATACATTAACGACATCCATCTTTCCAACACTACCTGCGCTTCTCACTTTCACCACTTCAGACATGTCCAAGGCCTGCATACACACTGGTCAATACCTGGCAAAGGTGCCTCAAAGTAAATACAAACTATGGCCCCTCAGTACTTTTACAAGAATGTACTATTAACAAAAGGCAAGGTCTTGCAACGATCATGACCAAAGAATGCAAGATCTCACAATTGTAACCACAAAAACAAAAGCATAAAGGCAAACATACCATATCTCAACAAGGAACATGTGTAGGACAAGAAATCCTAACATCCTATTTTAAAATCCAAATAGCACACTAACTGCAACAGAAAGATCCATTATAAATAAAATATAAAAAGGCTGCAGTGATACTAGCATGAATGGACTTGTATCTAGCTGTGGAAACACTACTGGAAAATAATGTCACCGTGGGTTAATCAAGGATAACCCAGAGCAGAATGAGAGACAAATCCAGACGTAATCAAGAGCACAATATATTACTACTATTAACGTGGACATTGACAAAATAAGAGAATATAAATTCATAAACATTTTCAGTAGTAGTAGTCTGTCGCTATCAAGAGGACATGCACAACATTTTCTCCAAAAGGCACCAACATAGCTCTCAATGAATCGGGGACAAGTGCAGACATAATCAGGGATAATCAGAGACACATAAAATATTAGTGTAACTGGAGACATTGATGGAATAAGAGAATGTGAAGTAATAAACATTTTTCTGAAACATCAAGGTTATAATTCTAATTTGTGTCTAGTGCACTGCTCAACAAATTTGCTACAATTCCAGAAATAATCAAGGATAAACACACTTGAAACATTGACAGAATACAAGAATGTAAATTGTGAAACAACAAGGTAATAATTAATCACCCTATTTCCAAAAATCATCAGTTTTAGGAGGGGATAAAGGAGACAGAGCTAACACTGGAGTCAAAAGCAGGGAACAGGCAACACACAAATAAAGGAAACCTTATAACTTCACGTCAAATGACACCCAAGTATACAAGAACTACAGCTCACTGTCTTAACCATGGGCACTAACTGCCAGACCAAACAAATGTGGGTGTTACAAATTTGATGGAATCTTCTAGGTTTATAGGTAGCTACTAGGCTTACAGTCCAGTAAATCACTGAAGAGCCTAGCTCAAATTCCCAGTCCCTTTCTGATACCTCAGTGTCAACCTTATTTTCTACCACCACTTTTTTTCAGAAATTAGTAAATGAAAAGATTCAAAAATATTAATTACAATGGACAACAAATGAAAGCAAACCCAGCATGAATACTTTAAGGTAGCTAAAATCATTGCAATTCCCCTGCTTTAACTGGCAACACTAACATCTTTGTACATGTGTACAACTCTCCAAATGCTGCCCCTATTAACATTGTCATTGTGTACCCCTCTCCAAATGCTGCGTGTATTAAGATCTTTGTGCATGTGTATACCTCTCCAAATGCTGCCCGTATTAACATCTTTGTGCATCTGTACAAATCTCCAAATACTGCCCCTATTAATATCTTTGTGCATGTGTACACCTCTCCAAATGCTGCCCCTATTAACATCTTTTTACATGTGTACACCTCTCCAAATGCTGCCCCTATTAACATATTTTGCATGTCTACACCTCTCCAAATGCTGCCCCTATTAACATCTTTGTGCATGTGTACACCTCTCCAAATGCTGCCCCTATTAACATATTTTTGCATGTGTACACCTCTCCAAATGCTGCCCCTATTAATATCTTTGTGCATGTGTACACCTCTCCAAATGCTGCCCGTATTAACATCTTTGTGCATGTGTACACCTCTCCAAATGCTGCCTGTATTAACATCTTTGTACATGTGTACACTTTTCCAAATGCTGCCCCATAGACACAGATCTTATCTTTTTCAGCTGTCCCCCCTGCAGCACTTAAAATACATTATTTTTCAAATTAGCAGGCTTAGTCACAATCTGTATAAAGAACTTTGGTTAAGTTATTAGTTTAGGCAGTTAGACATATTTTGGCTACTTCAGACTAACCACGATTCTTACTGATAACCCAACAACATGGTTCCAAATAGTATTACCCTCATCTTCAGACCAACAACTGCATTTTGAACTTCATAGTTTATTTTTAGCACACAACTTCTCTACATAAAAAGAATATAAGCACTGTTTAAGAGTCCTAACCTTTAGTACACAGTTTCAAGCAGGCACATTCTCAAATCCTCTTTTACAGCAGAGCAAGGTGTTGGGTCTTCCTTTTCTCTTAAGTACTTTGGAATTACTACCTACACCCTCAGACAAATTCACAAAAAAGGCCTATGTTTCATTTACAATATTTAGGTTTATTGGTGTGTACTAGGCCAATGACAAGGGCCTTTTTTTAAGTCTACCCATGCATCCCAAATCTCTGACAAGTTCTGGTACCTTTGAGAAGTATAAGCAGGAGTTTGGGAGGTGAAACATTTATAAGCCATGAACCATTTACAGGCTACCTGTGTCCATTAGAGACATGGGTGCCAAAAAAGGAATACATTTCCTGTTCCCCATCTAATTGTTCAAGTTGCACTTGAATTGGGTTAGGGAGGAACTCTGCTTCACATGGATAGGGAACCTGTTCCACAGGAGTAGCCATCTCTGGGATACATACTTGTCTCTCCAGCAGGACTTATTTATATCATAGGCAAGGTTTAATTCTTTGGAATGAGCAATTTTGGGGTTGTTTATTTTGTGGATATGCAAGAGATCCATCAGCGGGGGGTATAACAATGCCTTGCATGCAAAGCATAGATCTCCACTCAACAGACTGAAGGAGACAGAATATAGGGATAGGGCCTTAAAGCAGTCTACACAGGACATGTTAGTTACACAGCCTATATTCTTTAAATGAGGCACCTCTGTGGACATTCCAATTGATGGATATGCCTGGTTAGCTACATACCAAATGGGGCACTGTACTCAATGATAGGTCTGATGAATGCTGAATACAGTGGAACAATGATTTCTTTGGACCTAGATGTCATATTTTTGTTTATAAGTTGCACAACATAAAATGATTTTCTCACTACTGAAGACACATGATGGTCAAAGGCTAGATTACAGACTATGTGTCCCCAAGTTCCTAACTACTAGGTCAGCTCTTAGGGTTGTATTGCTAATATGATGGCTTTCAAGGGTGGATGGCTTCCTGAAAGATACTATTATGCTTTTCTTGGCATTTAGTTGGTCCATGGCTCTGGCACCGGTTGTTTGTCAATGTCATACCTTCTTGGAGAATACTTGTGTCAGTGAGTGATTCAATGACATCTCCTGGAGGCTACTGATGTTGGTGTTGACTTCAGAGAAGTAAATGCCAAAAAGGAGCAGTCCTAGGATCAATCCCCAAGGGACTCCACTTATGACTGGCCTCTCTGTAGAGGTGGACTCTCCAATTCTAACTTCCTAGGTCCTGTCTGTGAGCCAGCTGTCTATCCACCAGGTGACAAGGGTTTGTACCTAACCTCTTAAGTTAGTCAACAACGGCCAAGTGGGAGAGTGTGTTAAATGCCTTTGTCATTCAAGAGAGGCAGCATGAATAATTTTTGCCCCTATCTATTGCTTTGATGACTTTCTCAAAGATATCCACCAGGTTGAGTAGGCATGACCTGCCCTTGATGAACCAAATTCTGTTAGAACCAGTGTCTGGAGGTTTCCTCTGTCATTATTGATCATTTCCAGGATAGTTTTTTCTATGACTTTGCATATGAGACTAGTGAGACTTTAAAGTCTGTAGTTTTCTGGGTCTACAGATGGCCCACCTTTGTGCAGAGGGATGACTGTTACTGTTCTCAATTCATGAGGCATGGAGCCTGTTTGGAAGCTACAGTTAAACAGCAATTCCAGAGGGCCTGATCATGTTTCATGCTATTTAGAAGGCATCCTGGGATATTGTCTGGACCCACTGATGCAGTGTTCTTGGCCTTACAGAGAACATTAAGGACCTGTTACCTAAGGATTGCATGGGAAGTTATATTTGATGGTATTTCCTGAAGGAAGGCTGATGGGGAAAGAGAGGTAACGTCAGAGCTGAATTTGTTGGCCAGTAGGATTGGCTTTATCTTCTGGCTCAGTATAAGTGGCTTCATTTACAATGAGCTCTGCACACAATTGTGTGTTGCCTTTGAAGTTGTGGACATGGCTAAAGAATGCCTTGTGGTTGTCTGTGTGACCTGGGAGGCCACAGTTACCTTGCATATGGCCTGGGTAGACAATTTCTGATGACAGATATGTACAAATACGACTTAATCCCAAGTGCAAACTAATGAAAGTAAAACATACTACTGAACTAACTGCCCTTTTCCAACATGTAAGCAACCATGGTTAATGTTGCACTGCTAGGTGAAAACACAAACACTACACAACATACTCTGGGAGCTGTGGTGCTCAAATGAGTGTTTTCTTTGAGCAGTTCTAAGTCTCGTCATTATGAACACACATGAAACTGCATACCTCTCAACTTGTTAGCACAAGAAATCTGGAAAAGGCTCAAAAAATAGGGATATGTATGGGTTCATAGGTTCATACTAGGCTATCTGCCCTAGGGCATTTATAAGCCTAGCCAGAATATGTTTGGCTTTCGCCACCCATTTTAAATGAATTTTGCTATGCCCTTTCTCGAGGTTAGTATACTCTGTCTAACAGTGACACAGAAGTGATACCCGGGGTAAACCTAGAATCTCCCATCCACTCAAGATTCCTCTTGAAGAGAGTCAATGAGAGACTCTGCCTAACCTGGATTGGGATTTAATTCCAGAGTGAAGGGAGCCTCTGGGTTATGAATCTGTCCCTCCAGCATGTCCTATTTATTTCAGTGCTGAGGTTCAAGTCTCTCGAGCGCGTAGCTCGATGGGATTTGGATTTTCTGAGGTGCAGCATGTCCATTAATTCTGGGTTGGACATAGCTTTATACGTCAGGCACAGATCGCCTCTGAGCAGGCGGTATGCCACTGAGTAAAGCTGGAGTTTCTTTAACCGGGCAGCATATGGCATCTGTTTGAGCCCTTTGATCCTTTTGGTGAGGTACTTTTGGGGTCTTTCCAATTGCTGCAGGTGTCTGTTAAGGTACATCCCAAAAGGGGCATTATACTCAATTATGGGCCTGATGAGGGATGAGTAAAGAGGCACGATGACCTCCCCTGATCTAGATGTGAATCCCTTCATGATTAGGTGGGCTATATAAAATGTTTTTCTAACCACATATTGCTCTTAGAAACTTAGAAAGCTGCTAGAACTGGATTTTTGTGTTAGCATGAATTTTCTGAAGGGTATGAAGTCTGAAACTAAAATGGCCATCATTTAGTAACTTTAATCCTCAGATCACAAAGATTTGCCAGAAAACCACAAATTTTATGAGCAGCAGACCAAAAATATGAGGCAAAATTCTGGACATCCTGCAAAAATCTGGATGAGAAATGCAACAAATCAGGGACAAATCCAAAAATAATCAGAACAGGAAAGAGACGTTTAAAATCACTATCAACATGAGACAATAGTAATACACTGTACATTTTAAGCCACTTACCTTGGCTCAATACAGGGAAGAAAACAGCTGCAGCTCCTCCACTCAACAAAATTCAGGAAAAAATACATAATCCGAGGAAGCAACTGTAATCAGCAGCACAGCAACAGTACCACCACAACCATTCCGAAGTACATCAAAAACAAATCTCAGTCTATGCCACAGCAACAGCAGCACCACGACCATTCTACGCCACAGCAACAGCACCACCACGACCATTCCGAAGTACATAAAAAAAAATCTCAGTGTACATCACAGCAACAGTACCACCATGACCATTCCGAAGTACATCAAAAACAAATGCCTATGTTACAGCAACAGCACCACCACGATCATTCTGAAGTACATCAAAAACAAATAGTCTACATCACAGCAACAGTACTACCATGACCATTCCTCCTGAGAGCACCCCAGCACTATCAGGTTTTACCTCTTATCATGCATTCCGGCCCCAAAGTCCGGACAATACCAAGAAAGGAGGGGGGGTATCCATATTCATCAAGGACACCCACACCTCAAGACTGGTGGCAATGCACGATGCATCGGAGACCATCCAGGTGCAATTAACCATAGGCAAGACTGCTCTGCAAATTGTAGCATGTTACAGGCCACCCTCACAAACTCAGGAACCTCACATGGCCTTCCTGAAAACACTAGAGGGGATAAATGTATCACCAAACACCATCATACTAGGTGACTTCAATTACCCTAATATAGACTGGGAACACTACTCAAGCCCAAACACCTAGCCCAAAAGTTCCTGGAATTCATAAACTCAAATGCCATGGAACAACTAGTCACCATCCCCACAAGAGGAGAAAACATACTTGATCTCATCATCACGAACATGGGAGCACAATGTTCAACACCGAAGTATACCCCTCACTGATGAGATCAGATCACAAACTAATCTCGCTGGAGGTCCTCATCCCACCCCCACCTGAAATATAAAAGACCACAGTAAAGAACTTCTCGGCCGACTTCACACTTCTAAAGACTAGTGTGGTCTCCTTTAAGGCCCGAGCGGCGGAAAACAGTACTCAAGCCGCTGAATCACTTACAAATGCCTTCTACCAGCACCTGCAGGACTGCATGGATAAGGCAATCCCAAGCAAAACAAAGACTCTTTGTACCAAAGGCAAGCGTCCAGTCTGGTGGACCTCAGCCATAAACAAACTCTACAACAAAAGGAGGAAGCTACTACAAGATAGAGCAAAATCCTTAAAAGGTAAGACACCCTTGATCACTAAAAACTAAGAGCTCTCAAAATCATCCAAAGCAAATTTTGAGAAAAAATAGCTAAAGACTCAAAAGACAATCATAAGGCCTTCTTTAGCTATGTTAGAAACCTGGGAGGAAACTCCCAGATATGCTCAGAACTAGTTCAAAGTGATGTGAAGATTACTGATCCTACAGACATTGCCAACATACTGGCTGACAGGTTCAGTGCAAACTTCTCCCAAAGGAGATATCTATACAAAGCGATTGCAGCCCCAAACATCTCCAACGCCCAAGTGAGAACTGCTCTCTCAAAGCAAAAACACAGCATCCATGGGACCTGATGGTGTCCCGGCTGTGTGCTCCACCGAACTCAATGAGGAATTAAACCCACAGCTAGGACAGCTGTTTAATCATAGTCTTACCTCTGGATACGTCCAGGAGTGGCGCACTGCAACTGTGGTCCCACTTCACAAAGGCGGTGCCTCCACCGACCCTGGAAATTACCGGCCCATTAGCTTGACAAGCCTTATCTGCAAAGCCATGGAGAGGATCATAATGGACCTCATAAATAAAGACATAGGAAATTTGCAGACTTTGGATCCATCCCAGTTTGGCTTTGTCAAAGGCAGATCATGCCTTCTAAACTTGGTTGACTTTTTCGAAACAGTCACCAAAGCCATTGATGAGGGAAAGGCAGTCCATACAGCCTACCTCGCTCTGGCGAAGGCCTTCGATACAATACCCCACTCGGGTATCAATGAAAAACTCATCAGCTTAAATGTTAACCCATACATCACAAGATGGGTTGTAAACTGGCTGAGTGACAGAACCCACAGGGTCAGAGTTGCTGGCGCCATGTCAGACTCAAAGCCTGTCACAAGTGGTGTACCACAGGGCTCAGTCCTGGGCGCGCTCTTGTTTGGCATCTACTTTTCCGAAGTACAAGCAAACACAGGAGGGTTATGGCTGACAAAGTATGCAGATGACTGCAAACTGGGCGCCATAGTAGAAAACACATCTGACACAGATATCCTTCAGAAGGGTCTCACAGAAACAGATAACTGGGTGTTAGCATGAATTTTCTGAAGCCATGGCCTAAAGTTAAATGGCCAAATGCCAGAAAACCACAAAGGTTATGTACCAAAAATATGAGGCAAAATTCTGGACATCCTGCAAAAATCTGGATGAGAAATGCAACAAATCAGGGACAAATCCAAAAATAATCAGAACAGGAGAGAGACGTTTAAAATCACTATCAACATGAGACAATAGTAATACACTGTACATTTTAAGCCACTTACCTTGGCTCAATACAGGGCAGAAAACACATAATCCGAGGAAGCAACTGTAATCAGCAGCACAGCAACAGTACCACCACAACCATTCTGAAGTACATCAAAAACAAATCTCAGTCTATGCCACAGCAACGGCAGCACACGACCATTCTACGCCACAGCAACAGCACCACCATGACCATTCCAAAGTACATCAAAAAAAAAATCTCAGTGTACATCACAGCAACAGTACCACCAAGATCATTCCGAAGTACATCAAAAACAAATAGTCTACATCACAGCAACAGTGCTACCATGACCATTCCAAAGTACATCAAAAACAAATCTCAGTCTACGCCACAGCAACAGTACCACCACAACCATTCTATATGACCATTCCGGGTACAAAAAAAAAAAATGTATCCATCACAGCAACAGTACCACCATGACCACCATTCCGAGTAAACAAATTTTTATTTTTTTTTTTTATATTTTTTTTTATTTTGTTGACCGGGCTAGTCTAGCTGGATACATGTCCATTTTCAGTAGAGGCCCGAGAAAAGCTCCAAAGAATAGAGGTAGATTAACAAAAACATCAGAAGATCCAAGAGGTAAACAGACTTAGGTAGATGGACTAACATGGCTACATTGAGGACCTTTTGGATTGGGTAGAAATTAGGTAGTCCTGTCTGGATTAGAACACGGGCATAGCCATCTTGACTTTAGGAGACTTAGGTTGTTTGGGAGGGCATTCCAGGATTTTCCAATAGAATTAGCATAGAGTGCTTCACCTCCCGATAGTTGATTGCCTCAGTGAGTTGATTGAGTTTGAGAGTTCTAACCATTCTAGTGTCCTTAGATTGTTGCAGTGATGTGTGTGATAGGGCATTCCTGTTATAAATCTGGCTATGTGGTTATAGGTTGTAGATAGTTTGTTGAGTTCTCTTTTGTTAAGGAAGGAGAATATCGGGGAGGCATAGAGGAGTGTGGAAAGGAGGTGGGTCCGGGCAATGGTTAGTTTAGTGTGTAGGGTTAGGAAGTTCTTAATTCTATACATGGACCCGAGTTTCTTGTTTACCGACTTAATGGTCAGGCTGAACAAATCTGTCTATGTTACAGCAACAGTACCACCACGACCATGAAGTACATCAAAAACAAATCTCAGTCTACATCACAGCAACAGTACCACCACGACCATTATGAAGCACATCAAAAACAAATCTCAGTCAACATTACAGCAACAGTACCACCATGACCATTCTGAAGTACATCATACATCAAAAACAAATCTCAGTGTACATCACAGCAACAGTACCACCACGATCATTCTGAAGTACATCAAAAACAAATAGTCTACATCACAGCAACAGTATTACCATGACCATTCCAAAGTACATCAAAAACAAATCTCAGTCTACGCCACAGCAACAGTACCACCACGACCATTCTATGCCACAGTACCACCACGACCATTCCGAAGTACATCAAAACAAATCACAGCAACAAAACCCACCACAAATATTCCGAAGTACATCAAAAACAAATCTCAGTGTACATCACAGCAACAGTATCACCACGATCATTCTGAAGTACATCAAAAACAAATAGTCTACATCACAGCAACAGTATTACCATGACCATTCTGAAGTACATCAAAAACAAATAGTCTACATCACAGCAACAGTACCACCACGACCATTCCGTAGTACATCAAAAACAAATCTCAGCCTATTGGTTGTTGGAATCTAGTGGTTTCTGTCCCTGATGCACTGCATATTTCTGTTAAGCCTGTCTCATCCTTCGGTTGCTGTGCTTGATAAACCACACTCAGCCCGGATTTAAAAACTGATAAATCCTTCCAGGCTGCCTCGTGTACTTATGACCCATGGCAGGAATACAAAATATCTTCCAAAACCCGCTTTCTGAAGACATTGCAGTGCCAAAAAAAATTACCGGGATGTGACTGATCAAATATTGGGAGTTTTTTTTTTGGCTCCCTTGGCCTCAGGACCAGTCATTTGAATGGTTCATATGCTACAATGCAGGTTGGCTGTAACTGAGGTATACAAACCAATCAAAAGCTGTGTAGCAGTGCAAATGCTGTTCAATGCAGAACAGTGGAGCAGTTATTTTGATTGGTTCATATACCGCAAAGCTAATTGGCTGTAACTGTGGTATATGAACCAATAAAAACTGTGTAGCAGAGCCAATGCTGTTCAATATAGAACAGAGGAACAGTGAGTTAGTCTGTGTTTAAATGCAGAGCATTCCACACAATCCAGATCACTTGGCTGCTCAGCCACCATCTCTCCTGTGAGTCAATGAGTCATGGCTTAGCACGTTGATTCCCTCAGAGACCAATTAAGCTACAGTGAATAAGGGTACCAGAGTTACTGTTGGTGCCACCACAGCAGAACTTCAGAATCTATAAAAACATTTTCTGCATTCAGAATCTAGGCAATAGGCTTGAAAACTATTTTGTGACAAACAGTTGTGTAGTCTCTCTCACCTGCACTGCTCTTCTGTGAGTACCTACCTGTGTATGTACAAGCCAGCTGATCCCACTGACATGGGAGTGGTAGGTGATCCCGCTTACCCTTACTATACCCAAAGTCCCAATGCCTAAAGAAACACACACCCCCAGTCCTTTTCCCTCACACTTTGCTATGTAAACCTGGCTCCTAAAACTCCAGCTAAACTCAAAGGTTCCTTCATTTTACAATCCCCTATTATCCCCATCTGTCGTTCTAAACAGATTCCCTCCCCAGGAGTAGGTTCCAGCTATATAGCCAACTTCTACTTTGTTCATGGAATGTTAATGAGTTCCTGAACTCTGTCAAGTATACAGAGAATGTGGCTTATTTGAGAAAATATATTCTGCAAGCAGTGCATCTCCACAAGAGTCATTTCCTATAGCAGGCATGCATCTCAATAGCTAAGGGATGTACAACTTGCTAGACTGGGCCAGTCATTGGGAAGGGAGGAGAAGGGGACTAATTATTTTGAAACATAACAGGTGGGAATAGTCTTCCAAAAGACCTTAAAGGATAGGGAAGGTAGATATGTGGTGGAAAAGGCAGATGGGGGATTAAAAATGTGCACTGCCTCTGTTTATGTGCTACTACTAAATGAGCAGATAGCAGGAATATTTTATTAGAAATGCTTTTGTTTTGTGAGGCCTTATTAGTGTCAGTAGGGGACTGAAATTTGATCACAGATCAAAGAGATGCAAGTCCTGGAAGTTGTTTTCTATTACATTTTGTGTGTATGTAGGGAGACAGGATGTTTTGGGGTTAGTAACAGGGTGAAGGGAGTAGATTTACTTGCTTCTCTCCACTGGCTAGAGGTATTCTGCAGAAGACAGCATTTTGGTGTCTAGAGAGCATGGGTATTTGGTTAATGAGACAGACAACTAATCCCTTACATTATCAAGTCATGCACCTATCTATTCATCTTGAATAGAAGTGTAAGGAGATACATAGATGCTGGAGACTCCATATTTATTTTTGTCAATCTTAGTAATTTCAAGGCCGATTTACAAAGTGAACAGGGTATGGGGAGGCAGACAGGTCTAAGTGAGAGCACTCGGCATGGGTTTTTGGAAGGAATTAAAGAGACATTTAAGGTATGGCTTGAAGGATTACACAAAAGATCAGCAAGACCCAGAATTGAACCCTTACATGAGGAGCACATTAGAGAGGAGGAGGAAGTAGATGAAGATGAAAAAGGGGAAATTTTAAATGGACAAACTTTTAGAAGTAGAGTTGCAATGTAGACAGGGGCTCCCTTCAGGATTAAGAAATAGATTCCCAATGCATCATAACAATTTAACCCTTAAACTGAGGAATCAAAATATGATGCATGTTATTACAGAAATACTCCAGGAGGACAGGGAAAAGATTTGGTCCTAATGGATGTTCTAGAGTTCTATTCACTTTATTATGTACAGCTGTATAATATGGAGGAGCTTGCAAGGTATAGAAAACCTTTTCTGAAAAAAAGGTTTGGGTAGCACACTTGCCTTTAGATGGCAGAAAATTATATTAGCCCCAGTCACAATAGAATTGCTTAGGGATACAATTAGATAGTTGGCAAAATGGAAAACCCAGGGTTTAGATGATAACACTTTGGAAATGTATCTGAGTGGTGGATTGTCATGTTTCATAGTTTTGCTACAAGTTTTTAACTGCATGACAGATCAGGGAGTAAACCCTAGTTCTTGGAAATGGGCAATGATGTAGGTCATTCCAAAGGAGGGCAAGGTACTAAGATGCCAACTTCTTATAGGCCAATCTCAGTCTTGAATCAGCACAATTATAGTGAATAAGATACTCCAATTTGCTACAGCTGAACCAGGCCTGATTTACTCCTGGGAAACAGGCAAGGGACAATGCAATTACAATATGCACACAGGAGTCAAAGGCTTTTGCTAGTGGTGAGCGTAGATGCTGATAATGCCTTACTGAGGACTGGAATTATTTGTCTAGAGTTTTAGAAATGTTTGGATATATAGCTACATTTGTAAGTGAATACAGAGCTGTCAGAGGAATTCTCTTTGCAGTGGGACACCCAACAGGATTTTCCACATACTCTGTGGCAAACCATTGGCAAACTATCTTTGTAATTCCATGATAAAGGAATACAGGATTGAGAATGCACTAAGTAAGCTGGCCTTATATGCTGACGATTTATAAGTGTATTTAATAAATCCTGAAAAGGACCTAGCTTGATTTGTGAAGATGTACACTGAAAACCCTCTATAGATGGCTAACAAGATAAATGTATTGAAGATAAAGACAGTTGCAGGGAATTATATCCTCTCTGTGAAGCTCTTGACACAGTTTCCATACTGGTATGGAAAGAAGGTACTGCTCAAGTCAGGAATCAAAGCTGATCTCTACTGTACAGGACATGGTCAGAAGTAAATACTAAATGGAACTTCAGAAGGGGAAAGCACTACTGTGACAATGGAAGGAAGTAGGATTGGATTTTTTTTTTTTGTTGAGTTTTTTTCCTTCCTTATATACATTTAAAAATCATGTTACTCAATTACTGCATTAAATTAAATAAATTACCTTGTAGAACTTCAACCATTCTGTTATTAAACTGGCAAATGTGGCACCAGAGGGGTGATACACTGCTTTATATTCAAATTGTCCTTGATTCTATGTTGGCAAAACGGAGAATTTCATAGAAGAACATGTGACATTGTTGAGGTTTAACCAAGCAGATCAACAACTCCCTTTATAAATGCACTTTTACTTGTACTGGTACTGCCAATTTTAAGTTTGGCATTTTGGAAGTTGACCTCGATACGAATGGGGTAGTCCTTAAGAAATTCAGGTAGAGAATAGAGAGCTGTTTTGGCAACTAAAGTTGAATGCTGCTGTTTATCTGGTCATTAATAAACATATATCTATTGCCCATTTTAAAACTAAGGAGGATTAAATTATAAAAATGTGACCATTTTATAATATTATTTACAATACACGCTGCATTTTTATCCATTGTCTTTTAATTAGGGGCATCTTTAATCTTTATTTTGCATTAATTACAGGACTCACATGATTTTTAAATGTATATAAAGAAGTAAAAAAAAAACTCTTAACTGGTTCCGAAGTCTTGATGTTGGGAAGAAAGCGCTTAACCAGTGTTTGTTTCAATAAATGTTTTGCTGACTGTTCATGCATTGGCAATATTCATCTCTCTACTTGAGCTTAGTTTTTACCCTCTACACTACGCAATCTTTCTTTTGTTTATCATATATAAAATGATTAATCTTCAGTCCTTATTCATTGCTTACCATCATACCTCAGGCTATAACCTTGGAAGTCTTCCAATAACTATAATGAAAGACCTTGCAGCACAAATCACAGCTTGTCAGGGATGGAGCCTTAAACATGGACATCTTTGACAGCAATCATAACACAAACTTACCCTTCAATAAACTGAGACCATGCCTAAAAATGTCCAGACAAAGTAGCCTTTGATGGTCCTTTCATTACCAAGTGACAATGTAATACTAATTCTTCCCAAAAGGCTACTCACTGCCAAAATTTATATTCTTTTAAATGACAATCATATGGCCCACTCCAATACATAATTATTCATTCCCCTGGACTTTTACCCCTTCCGCTGTCTCTTTCTCTGATAATTTCTTCAGCTAGTTCTCCTTTCTGTAGCCATCATTTCGCAAAGATTCTAAATACCTAGCATAATCTACTGCATTTATTGCTAACGGTCATGCTGAGCATGTTTGGATTTTGTATATTTGCAGGTCATTCTTAGTACTCTGCAGCAGTTCAGCTGACCTGCATCATGGCCACATAGAGCCCTAGGTAGAGTAATGCATCACGGCCACCAGCAGCCCAGCCATTCCAGTTCCCTATTACTTGGCTATTTCTCTCCAGCTGCTATAAACACTGTTCAAACCGGTCAGTGTGTACTCTATTTTCTTCTTTACTTCTATAATGATTAGAGTTATTTACAACTTTTATTTCCAAATGTTACAGCACAAACACCGATGGCCATTTGCCAAAGAAGCTATACAGTCTTTCGATGAAAGCAGACTTTGCATGAACAGTGACCTTCTCTGCCCCTGAAACTCACATTCATTGAAATGGCACTGAAACCCACATTCACAGAAAATGCATCTGGCCAGTGGCAGATTAAATTTACCTTTGTGCTGTTTTCAAACCACAGACATTTTGTTCACCTTTTTTGGACCTTGCATACTTGCACGTGTTCTTTGATGTACCATTCTGATCATACTAAATTATATTCCTTGTATAATACAGCACCACTTGTTAGTGTGTGTTTTAAATTTGCAGATTTGAATGTTTTCCCAGTAAACAATGTATGCACCAATAATGAAAAAAAAACTACCCAATTTCAGAGCATTTCAACCACAAAAGGCCACTCAGACATCTGCCATTAGAATTCATCAATATCAATTAATATACACAATCTCTGCAGAAGTAAGTAATTTATATAATTCTACATTAAGGAGATATGTATAACTAATGAAGAGGTTACTGCAGGCAAGCCACTTAGTTAAGATGGTAATATTATAATAGGGAATGGCTGTCAAATCGGCAACAGGTTCATAATTACTAGGCAGCTGATCCAGAGGAGGACACACAGGAGTGCAGCACCCCTAGCCCCCTTAAAGGGTACTACAATATCAGCACTCCATCTACATGGTGTGTGAGTAAAAGCAACAACCCTCTGCACCAAAACAAAAGTATAGTACCTGTTGTGCTACTAACATTGCTTTTAAAATTTGTAGTACAAACACTGAAGATTGCCATTTGCTAAACAAAACCGTTACATGTGGAAAAAAAAAAAAAGACTCAGCATGAGTAAAGGTAAACTGCTCTTAACTTGAAACTTAATCTTTTGAAAATGCACAGAAACAACAGTCTATGAAAATGCTAGCCGGAATCATTTATGGTCGGAATTACATTGTCTGATGGTCTTCAAACCTCCAAACATTTGTTCTTGATTAATGAAAACATTCTTGGCAAATGCTTTCAGTTTCATTCGTCTTGCACTGGTCCAAGAATTTCACCTCTAGCAGCACAATACTAATGCCACCAGCTGTCCGTCTTAATCGTGGCCCCAATTCTGAAAACCAGCAAAATAGAACCAGAGTCCTATTCCATTATTCTTGGCTGAAACATGCAAGTGACTGGTTTGCTTTGAACACACTTATTTTTTGAAAGTAAACAGAATTAAAACCCTCATTCAAAAGTCCGTGAAAATGCACAGAAAATCAACAGTTCTTGAAAATGTACTGAAACTCAACAGTCCTTGAAATGCACTTGCTAATGACAGCTTGGCAGTTGGTGTAGAGGGTTCAGACTCTAGGGTCTTATATTCAAGGTATAGGGTTAGAGTCTGAATGAATTAACCAACCTGACATCCATAACTGGGGCATTTCACTCCCACACATACAGATGCACATGCCCAGAAACGCCTACTTGTATTTCACAAATGACCTGATCTCTGGGTTTGTCCGGAATGGCAACTTCATGCTCAGCTCTTAAAAACTACATGCTTTGTACAGATTAAATGAGTGTGTCATACTAAAGACGCATGTACAGACACTACCAAGGAAGCATGCATAGTGCATTCTTAAAGAAAAAAATGTAAGTTTTGTGGCAGCCCCCTGGCCAGAGGGCCCTACGCGACTGTCTAGGGTCCCTACTGCTGGATCTGCTGTTCAGTGCTCTTTATTTTTCCATCTTTTCAGGCCAATTCTGAAAATGGTGCATCCACATCAGCACTCCATCTTAGTTAACAAATATTAAATAAAAAGAGGTGACCTCTGCCTGACATACAAGGCCAGCACTCCATCTTAGTTAACAAATATTAAATAAAAAGATTACCTCTGACCTCTGCCTGACATACAAGGCCAGCACTCCATCTTAGTTAACAAATATTAAATAAAGAGGTGACCTCTGCCTGACATACAAGGCCATGTCCAACCCAGAATTGATGGACATCCAAAGAAAACCATATCCCCTCGAGCCACACACTCTAGGGATCTAAACCTCACCATAAATAGGACATGTGGAGGGATAGATTCCTGTCCCAGAGACTTCCCATGCTTTGGAACAAGATTCCAATCTACATTAGGCAGAGCTCCTCGCTAACATTCTTCAAGAGAAACCTTGACAAGTGGATGGGAAACTAAGTTTAGCCCGGGCATCACTTCAGTGGCTCTGCTGGACAGAGGCACAGGGAACTAATCTAAGGGGGCGGCGAAAGCCAACACATTCTGACTAGGTTTATAAATGCCTTCGGGCAGATAGCCTAGTACCTACCTATGAACCTTTAAGAATAAATAGATAAAGCTGGAGCAGACACTGTGAGCAGGAACAATATCTTTTGCTTTTAGATTACTTCATGAGTAGTGCAGCCACACAATGCCACAGCGAGCATGAGCATTGCCATGCTAATGGCACATGTCCAACAAATGCATACCATAATGACATCCATCCCACTGTAGAGAGATGAAGACAGTGCAACATAAACTCCATGCATTATAATAGTCACTGCAGTGATTCAGCATTGCATTACTGATGGCCAGTGTGTACAGAAAACAGCTACACCAGTCACAGTTGCACTCAGCTGTTATGTACATGACCCTGACATTTGCGTGCATTCAACTGTATGTGGATGCATTGTGGTATACTGCTCTGGGTGGCTGAGGAAAGCAGATTCAGGTCAGCAGTTGTCCATGAACACAAACATGATGGGGACACAGTTTAATGTCATCCTCCCTTTCCATTGGCACACAGTTTTTTAATGTGACCCTCCCTTTTCTTACCCAAACACTGAGATGTTCACTTGTATTAGGGAACAGCAGATCATGCTAGTATGCATGCTAACAGGCTGTGTTGTGGCTATTTAAATGCAATTAACATTAGTCTCTCCAGTCTGCTCAAGTTTTACTGTCCTGTTCCCCCCTGGTCCTTCTGGAGTTGGAAGCTGATGTAAAAGCTTTAACTTTCTTTGGTTCCTCTCATCTATCAGCATCCTAGATATGCTGCACATAATTTGATTTAGCTTTGCTTCTTCTTTTTCACATTGTACTTGATGGTCTAAGTTTTCCTTTCCTTCTTCAGGGTTTTTCAGCCAGTCATCCATTTGTTATTGTGCCCCTGGGCTGTTATTTCCGGTGTAATACAATATACCAGAAAAAGAATAATTGAAGCAGACACCAGTCAGGGCAATCCAAATCCAACAGCCTCTGCCACCAACCCTTGTAGTCTTTGTTGTTCCAGATCCAGTTTTCCAATCTCGGTAATCCAATGCCAGACTAGTGTTAAGCTGAACAGGGTCTTCTTTCCCTGCTGATTCTGCCAAGCCCATTCCCTGGGCTGTGGTTTCACTAGATAGTAGGTGGGGACAGTGGGAATCTTGTTCATCCATTCATGCACATCACTAATTATATGACAAGGCATTTGGCTACCTTAAGAGAATCATAGTTACTCCTGCCGTTTACTCATGCTTTATTGAATCCAAGACAAAAATATTAAATGCATTGGGCCCAAGTCCTGACCCTTAACACCATTTGACATCTTCTGACCCTCCAAGTAGCTACACTTGACAGTTACCCTTGTTCCCCATTCTCTAGCCACTTTGCCAGCCTACACATTGTTTGCTTCCCTCTCTCATTCTCATATTTATAAGAAGCCTGTGACATTGAACCAAGTCAAACATTTTGCTGAAAACTAGACAGAGAACATAACACACCATTACTCCCGACATCCTTTCAGCTGACCTTGACAAAAAAATATATATCATTTTGGAGAGAGCACATCACATGATTAATTCTCTCTAGCTTCCTGGTGACACAAGACATAGAAGTGAAACAGATTAAAGAATGATCATTGACACAATTACTTCCGTCAAGTCCGTCAGTAAACCAGACATAAAACTGAAAGGCCTATCTGCCAGTGGCTGTGCATTTGGTGGCAAAGGTTGCAGCTCATTAAATACAACTAAATGTGTTGTATGTTGAGGATCCCACATTTGCATAGAAAAACACTGCTGATCTTGAAATCAGTATAGATATTAAAGGCATAGTTACCATCACAGACTGATAAAGTCAAGAAAATCCTAAAGCATGTAAGAAAAGTTGATATCAGAAGCTAGTGTATCAATAAAGACATTGGTTGTAGAAAAGCAAAGTGCTGATTGTGAGCAAGTAAAGGAGAAAGAAGTTACCCTGAAGGAGGTCTTCCTCAAAGTGAGGAAGGAATAAATGTTCATGTGAGCATCATACCAGAAGGCAAGAAGGAATAACTGCAAGGTATATGTGAAGACTTGGCCAGCGGAATCAACCTAAACGAATGAGGAGGAAGTTCACATACAGTGAGCTCAAACAGCCTATGTTACTCAGGGGTAGAGCTAGAGAAGCCCTAGATGATAACTGTCCAGTCTGCCACCTATGTTCTTATGATCACTGTCCAGCCTGCCACCTATGTTCTTATAACTGTCCAGTCTGCCACCCATGTTCTTAACTGTTCAGTCTGATACCTATGTTCTTATAACTGTCCAGTCTGATACCTATGTTCTTATAACTGTCCAGTCTGATACCTATGTTCTTATAACTGTCCAGTCTGCCACCTATGTTCTTAACTGTCCAGTCTGCCACCTATGTTCTTAACTGTCCAGTCTGCTACCTATGTTCTTATGATCACTGTCCAGTCTGCCACCAATGTTCTTATAACTGTCCAGTCTGACACCTATATCTTAAGGAGAAGATCTTGTCTCGAGTGTGGATAACTGGCAATAGGTTAAGCTGTGAGGATGTACACATTTAAGGACTTGGACTTTTAGCCCACACATGGAGGAAAAATACAAAGTGCTCCATCCAGCATAACATTTACTCCTGCCCTGCATCCTAAACCTTTTCTCCAATTCACAGAAGCTCTCTAAGAACTGAATAATGCAGCAAATTGAAAGGAAGTCAGGAAGCACAAAGAGGGACCCAATGAGTGCAGATGAACAGAGGATACCAAAGCCTGGTAGTAAATAAGCCAAATATATGTTTCCATGGTTTAAGAGGTACAACACCTTAACAGCAGGAAATGAATTCATACAATACTTAAGGAATGAGACAGAGGGGACAGGTTGCATGAATCTACAACACAGGTGCAAGTAGCTAAATGTCTTAAGGAGATATTTTATTCAACTATATTCTGGACCAAGTCAGACTTAGAAATGGACCACCTGTATGAATAAATGCCAAAACTGTAAAAGTCAGTTTAAGAATTCTGTTTAAATTATTCGATACACTTCTTTTTCTTTGAGTTTGCAGGGAAATTGAAAAGATGACTAACAGTAACCTGAATAGGCTGGTCCTGGGGTAGAAAAAGTAGCATCAATGGTGGCTTTAAATAACATCTGGGAGTTAGGGTAGAATGTAGGTGCAACCTGCTTACAATGTATTTTAAGCTTCTAACACATGTATAAAGAAATAAGCCATGCTAGTTGCAACAGTAAGGTAGTGGGGCACAACAAAGGAAATTGGTTACACTTAATTTACACAGGGAAAGAATAAAAAAAAATAGAAATTAAGAACAGGGAATACGTTTATTAAAAACTATAAGAAGCAACATAAAATGTAATGAGGGAAAAGTTAAGGAAGACAAGAAGAACAGCATTAAATATTTTTATGGGAAGTAACTGGACATGTAGAATGACCATACCAAGCCAGAGGGGTGAGACGCATCAACGGTGAATAATCATAATATAGATCAGCAGAACTAATGAAGATTATTACTAATATTTGGGAGATGGTTGAAATGTAAAAGAAACCAGTCACCACAAGGTAGGAAAGATTGATTTAATCAGGGTAAACTGTAGTGATCTGCTAAAAAACAGAAACAGACAATTAATAGGGACAAGACTGGGGTAGGGTTGGGGGGAGGGAGAAGATACAATACCTCACAGACTTGGATCGAAGTGTTCTGCCATTTGTTTTCAGGATGGGAGGAGGAGGTATTATGACGGAGTAAAGAAGGGTAGCACTGTAAAAATCCATATTAACTGAAATTATATAGGTCAATAACAGTATTGAAGCATGTTTATAAAGTTTTCATTGGGAATTATTGTGGCTAGGTTAATGAAATCCTTACCAGATTTGGTTGCCAAAGATCGCTGCGGGTTTGTGGAGGGTAGAGAGACGGCTGACAACGTTATGAAGACTCGGACGATCCAGTGTGCACATGCAATGGCTTTAGCTGAACAACATATATATGTTTTGACAAAGGTGGTACATTATTTTATGTACAGAGAGGATTTGTTTTTATTTAAAGGGAATATGGAAGATGCTGCAAATTTTCTTACAGAGATACATTCCAATAAGCTTGGATATAAATTTGATTTTCAGATACACAAAATGTTTTTTTTTTTGGATGTTTCTTTGATAGGCATCAGGAATAAGTGTTTTACACAGGAAAATGACTAAAATAACGATTTATTACATGTAGCTACTTTTTTAGTATTCCTCCTCATATAACAGCTGTTACTTCTGGAGAACTGTTAAGTGCAAGAAAATCGTATAGCAACAAGAATATAGTTTATAGGAGGAACAGATGAAATAGTGAGTAGGTTTCTACAGAAAGACAGGATATAAATGTTGTGAAAGTGGCATATAATAAGGTAAATGAGATCAAGTTTTATGCGAAAATGATGGGACAGATGATAGGTAGAAGTTTAGAGTACCATAAAAACAATGAGGGAGGTGATTTTTGTTAATTTGTAACAGAGCATGGCATTTTAATGGGGTCTATATTAAATCAGCGAATGCTTAAAAAAAGAGAACACTTACTTTTTGACCCCATGTAAGCGAAAGGTTACAGTCCCAAACACTTGGAACAGTGATTTTTTTTTCCCCAGGGGAAAAAAAAAAAAGAAAAAAAAAACGCTGTTCCACACACAAAAAATAATAAATAAATAAAAAAGTTTAAAACATTACATAAAGTGGGGGGCTATGCCCCCCCCCCACATCCCCCCTACTTAAATATACCAACTCCGAGAGGGAAAAAAAATCACTATTCCACAAAAAATAAATAAATAAAAATAAAAACTTCAAAACATTACGGGGTCTGTGCCCCCACCTCCCCCTACTTAAATATACCAACTCTGCCCCCCATTATCCCCCTACTTAAATATACCAACTCTGAGATCACACTACAGTGAGGAAAACGGCAAAGTAACGGAGGCGGCCAAGCAATTTCTTTCCCATGCTTTCAAGTTCAATCAAGATGCATTTGAAGGATTGCATCTTCAATTATATAATAGGAACCCTTTTAACAGAGAGGGTGGTACAAACAGAGATGGCTGGGAATTTCTAAAAAAGATGCAGTTACAAAAAATTCTCCAAGAAAAATATAAGAATTTCTTATAGAAGAGGAATATTTGGTAAAAATACTTATACAAATGGCAAAATTATAAGGGGTTTAAACCATACAAGTACTTTTAGTTGTGATAGCTACTGTGTGTGTCCCTTTGTAACACTTTTGATTATATTAATAGAAAAGTGTAGATGCTAAATATAACTTCAAATGCAACTCAGAAGCCATTATCTATGCTATTAAATGTTTTTGCAATTTGTTTTATACAGGGGAAACAGAAAATGTTAAGACAGAATACAGGAAAATTTGGAGCATATATGGAATAAAAATTAGGAATGTTCACTGGCCAGATATTTGAAAGCTACATAAAGGAAGAGACAAGGATTTAAAACGGCCAGTTTTGGAACAAATTGCAGGAGGAAGAGATTATGGTTAAACAGTGGCTATTAGGGGAAAAAACATTGTTTGCTTTAAAATTTGACACTCAAAACTAAATTGTTGAATAATGAATATTTATTTAAAAGTATGTGATTTTGTTGGGTAATTAAAGCACAGTCCATGTAGTGTTTATTCCGTTACCAACATTTAATACTTAGGGCCTCAGCCAACGCCTTCAAAGAGTAAAAACTTAAAGCAAAACAATCACAATCCAATTGTTTTGTGTTTAATTATGTTTGTACTCTCTGAAGGTGCTAGCTGAGGAATGCACACTATGTGGACTGCTATTTTTATTGCTGGGTAATTAAAATTGTAGTTGAAAGAGACAAACATCATGAGGACTCTGATGATAATCCAGGATGCAGATGCAAAGAAAATAAGGTGGACCTTGTTTAGTTAGATGCAAAACAAACATTTGCTATGGCTGAGGTATGACCAATAATGGGGCTGTAACGTATCAGAAATTACATAGGAGAATAGTACTGGGGTACAAATGGCAGCCACTGTTGTCATAGGAACTAGAGAGAATGATGGGGAGCAGACAAGGTTATCCAGCTTCGCCATTATTACTCATTCTGCATCTAGAACTAGCTAGCAATAAGATAGTCAAGTCTCAGTGTGGTACAAAAGAGATCAACATTGCTCTATTTGCAGATGATATCAACTCTTACCCAACCAATACTAGTTATGAAGAGGATATCTGCCTTAAATCGAAAAGCTTAGGTCTTTACCTAGCTACAAAAAAAAAATAAATAAGACCAGTGCTCTGGAAGTTAATATCAAGGAGTGCCCTTCTCTGGTAGAAAGAAAAGAAGATGTGAAAGGAAAGGGAAATAAAATACCTAAACATAAGACTGAGAAAGACGCATGATGGTTCTATAAGCAAAACATATAAACAGATGATGGTGGAAAGTAATCCAAGTTTACAAAAAGGGAAGGTATTGATGCCAGATATGGACAAAGGGCATGTTTTCCTCTGGCATGTCCTCCCTCATATATTTTATGCAGTGCAATCAGTTTGGACATCACTTGGAAGAGACAGAAGTTAAATTACTAACTGGGTGAGGATATCTTTTGGCTAGGGGAAAGGGTAAAAGGTTCTTGGAGTAAATTAACAACCTTCAAATACCCAGGAAGTTTAGAGTACCAAATACTTAGGAAAGTATTGTGTGTGTGTGGGGGGGGGGGTAAGGGCAGATATAAATGAAAGGAAATGAGCTTTAATAAATATCCAGGGATAAAATGTAAATATTGAATGCCTTTGGGGGGGGGGGGGAGTTCTAGTGCTCAAAAGTTGGGAACACCATGACTGGATACTCTGAGCAAAGAAATTAGGTAGATATTTTTAAGAGATGAATTAAAAAAAAAGACTTAATTGTTCCGATAGCGGGACCATTATTAGCTACAATATGGAGAATGGTGGCATGGAAATGGCAAGGCAGGGACATTAAATTAGTCTTCTGGGAGCAGGTATTCAGTAATGGAGAGAAACTGGGGGTGGAAGAGGTAAGGAGATACGAGACAGATATCACCATTGGAATATTTAGCTATAACAGAGGAGAAACACCCAAGTAATTGGTTAACTCTCGAGAGCGACTGGCCACCAACGATTAAGTGGGTGACAATAACTAGATGACATCAGATGTTAGGAAGGTGTTTTATTTCATATGGCTATAAGCAGATGTACAAGAGGGGAAATGAGCACTACAATTAAAAATGACTAGGGAAGATTTCTTTGGAAGAATCCACCAAACAGGAAAACTTGGACCTTTTTGGGGTATACTGGCTGATGTGATATAAAGAAAGGAGATTATGAATTTTTGCTTGAAAAGCTTGCATAAATCTGTTCACACCCAACAGAGGCTGAGCAAATTTTTCAGCAGCACAAAGTGAGTGGTGCAGATGCGAGAAAGGTGAAATAGGGGATGTAACTAGTTACACTGACTGCTGCTACTGAATACTCTGTTTCTGCAAGTTATAAATACATTGTAAAGTCCTGAATGATATTTATGGTAAACTGGTAACTCTGCTACATTGTTGCAATATTGTCTGGTAATGGGATATTCTAACTAGTTACACTGCCTGCTGCTAAAGAAGTTTGGTTGTAGAGTCTCAATGCATTTGTTTTGGTAACTTTTAATAGGCTATGTTAACTCCCTCTGCTTTCTATACAATTTTATCATGACTATGTTTGATGTCCTTATTTTGTTGCTTTTAGTCTTGTATTGTTTCCCTTTGTCCTCTTTACAACTTTTAGAGCCACTGAGCACCTAGTCACTTTGGGTCGCCCCTTCCCCACTATATGTGTGAGCAAGGACTCCTCTCACTCCAACTAAAAGCAAAGGAAACTAACCAACAATCAAAAACTAAAGACTGCAACCCCAGCTTTAACTCTGGGAACTTGCTGTTGCCACTTATGCATAGTGTAGGTGCCTGCTTTTGTGACTACTGTTATGCCTTGTTATAATCTGTTAAAATCAGCTAGAGTGCATACCCTCATGGGTGACAGCTGCAAACAGTCTTCCTCTTTGCCCCCCACCCCCTTCGTCAGTTTCACTACGGATACATTTTGCTTAACTTACCTGTTTTATGTTAAGGTATTTAGCCCCACTCAGAGTCAGAGCCTTCAGTCCCCCCCATACTTATTCTTCACTAATTAAACACCAAACAAAGGTGCAAAGTCTCAAGCTACTTCTGTCTTTAACTACACAGTGTGCAGCAAAGGGGAATACAGAGAATAAAAGCCACCATTGCAGACTAGTAAGCAGCATACAACTTCTACCTGTGGTGTACTCTTACTGATTGGATGTCCTTGAACAGGGTGTCTGTGTGCTTACCTTATTTTCTTTGCTGTCCTTTGCTAAGTAGATAGGTTTGTAGAGTACTTTGGATTCTCCCCTGCTACTCTTCACTCCAATTTGTTTCCCTCCCCTCTCCCACCCCCAAGTGATTGCTCAGGTACAACACACCAAAGGTTTTAAAAACCCTGGATGCCATATTTGCTCTGCTTTTGCAGCTGAAAGCCCTCCAGGTGTAGCATCTCTAGTAAGTGCACAATTATAAGGAAATAGCAGCCCAGCAAAACTGTCCCTTCTACACTTCCTCTCCACTTTTTTCATTCCCTCAACCATACTACTATACTTAAATTCTCAGTAGGTTGACTGTGCTAAATTAAAAACACACTCTGCTTCTCTTTACCTTGGTGTCCTAGATGGCACTGACCTGCTGCCTACCTTAGTTCCAACTTGTAGATAGTTTTTTTGGGGGGACGACTTACTGGTGTGATCTGCATCCATTGGTTGTACCCACTCCATTCGCACTCGCTGTGCTCAGGCTCACTCCAGTCCCTTAACTCTACCCCCAATTCCCACCCATCCCCACTTTGCCTAAATTTATACTTAAGCATAACCACACCCATCACCAACATCCAGTCCTACATCACACCAACCAGTTCCACACTCCCACTACATTAGTCCCTCCCCTCACTTCATCTTCCCTTCTACACCTCTCCAGTCAGGCAGAAGTACACAACATGTAATACTCTCAAAAAACCCTACCAAAGTACCCACTTACATTTCCCTAACATTATATTTCTCCCTACTATTTTAACTATTCATACATTATTCCCTATCTGCTGGAACCTTACACACCAGTTCAATCTCAAAATTAAACCTTTTAACATGCATTCATATCATTACTAGCTTAACACTTGTACTCCTACACTCTCTCTCCATTTATGACACTCACTCACTATCCACTGTTTCACACTCACTCACTATCCACTACTTCCCCGCCCTGGCAAATCTCCTCATTCCACTACCCAAGTTGTTCACACCACCACAATATAGCCTCAACCTTGTTCCACGCCACCTATATAGACTATCACACAAAGCCTTTCCTCATCATCCCACATCACCAGTAGCTCTGAAATATTCAAAATTTCATCACCAACTCTGCAAGCTCCTTTTACACATTATTATGCATTTAAGGTGCTCAGGAGACATTCATCCTAATCCTGGTCCCACCCCCAAATGCAGTTCATTAGCCAGCCCCTCACCATCAACACTTGCTATGCTCCACCATAGAAGCAAATCCTCCCTTATTCTTATTATGAATGTAAGAAGCACAGCAAAGTCCATGACCTACATGCCCTATTATCCATTTACTCCCCTGACACTAACACTAACAGAAACATGACTTAAACCAGATATCAGTAACAATGAAATTACTGCCCCCGGTTACAGCATTCTACGTAAAGATAAGAAAAACAAAAAAGGAGGCGGTGTTGTAATCTTATTCAAAGGTCACTTTATACTAGACCTTCTGGACCTCTCCATACCTGAATTTGATAATGCAGAATTAATATTTGCTAAATTAAGAATTAACCCAAAAAAAAACACCTAAATATCATAGCTGGATATATTCCACCAGGCAACAATATCACCACACTTGAAAGTTTACTACAATGGCCCTCCATATCTCCCCCACAAGAAACTATACTAATGAGTGACTTTAATATTTATTGGCTCCTTTGTTCCTCTCCAAACCCTACAATCCATGTAAACCTTTACGGCTTCACCCAATGCAACACTTCTCTCACTAGGATTGATAAAACTTCTAAGTGTCAATCCATCCTCGACTGGATTTTGCTTAGCAACCCCAATCTCTCATCCCACTCAGGCTGTCCCCCTCACTGCCTTAGTGACCGCAACCTAACCTTTCTCCTAAGAAACTGCATTCATCAAAACTGCCAGCCCTTCCTCCATCTAATCAGAAACAAAAAATTTGATCCAAACAGGTTTATCTCTGTCCTAAAAAGATGCAATTGGGAACCTCTCAAGCACGTGCGTCCAGAAGAAGCTGTTATTTCCTTTAACTCCACCTTCCTAAACATACTCAACTATCATGCTCCCCATAGAACCATTAGAATGAAATCAAAATACACACCCTGGCTAAGTAAAGAATCCAGATCCCTACTCAGAACCAGGGATAAAGTCTGGGAACAATATCATAAAACCAAATCCCATATAACTAAACAAACCTTCCTAGAATTCTGAAATAAAGCAAAAAAAAAACTAGTAAAATTAGACAAAAACAACTATTATTACAATACACAGAATAAACATCAAAATAACCCTCAAAAATTCTGGGCAGCAGTTGACAATATATTGCATCCTGGAAAAACAACCACTCCCACCTCAACAGCAGCCAACGACTCCATGAACTTAGCCACTCAATTTAATACTCATTTCACAGAATCAATTCAACTTGCAATGACCCAGACCAGCCCCAACTACACCCCTCCTACCCCAAGCCACAACAGTTTACACCCTCCCAAAAGCAACAACCAGTTTACACTAAACCCAGTCTCCATAATGCCATCAAAAAACTACTAAATAAACTTAAGCCTACTACCTTAGCTGCAAACAATCTCCCTGCTGACTTCCTGCAAATTGCAGCAGTAGCAATCCCATACTCTGTATCCATACTTATAAACAGGCCATTATCTGAAGCTTACGTCCCGCCATCTGGAAAGTTTCCCACATAACTCCACCGAACTAAAACTATCACCCAATTGCAATTCTATTCCCCCTCTGAAAAATTCTGGAAAAAGTTGCACACACCCAACTTATGGAGTCTCCTTACACACAAGCTCCTATCTAATACCAAACATGGTTTTCACCCTTCTCACAGCACCACCACAGCCCATCTGTCCTTTACTAACACAGTTAACCAGCATAGAAACAATAGTCAATTTGTTTCAGCCATATTCCTGGACTTGTCCAAAGCCTTTGACATTGTCAATCACTCCAAACTCATCTATGTCCTCTCCTCCCTTAGATGTAGTCACCCCACTATCACCTGGTTACAAAATTACCTAGCAGAATGTCAACAGGTTCTCCACTGGCAATAAGATCTTTCACCCCTTCTCCCAGTCACCTTAGGGGTTCCCCAAGACTCCATATCCTTGGTTCCTTTCTTTTTTTCATTTTTTTACCAACCAGCTCCACTCGGCTACACCCCAGGCCTCAGTGGTTCAGTACGCTGATGACACTACCCTGATTTGCTCAGCTTCCTCCATCAAAGACCTCCATACCATTACTCAAGATTCCTTCTTATTCACTGGATCCTGGTTCACTAGCTCCCAACTTATCCTAAATCTCAACAAATCAAAATTCTTCTACCAAACATGATACACCTCCCCATCCACAACCTTCAGTATCTTCTCTAAAAATAAAACTATTATCATCCCAAAAAGCCATAAAAAATTACTAGGAGTGTAAATTGACAATAACCTGAAATTAGATATTCACATTACCCAATCCATTAAAAAAGTTCACAAAAACTAGGTCTCCTATATAGAAACAACAGATTTCTGACAACACAAAAGCCACTATTGCTAGAACCCACCTCTTCTCAACTCTCCTGTATGCTTAACCAACCTCTGCAAGACAGATCTAGCCAAACTCGAAGCCTTTTACAATAAAATCTCAAAGTTTGCCACTATTACCTCATACAGGTCACATCACTGCCCATCACTTAAGCAGCTCAAGTGGCTTGAACTCCCTCAATTTCTCTTTAATCAATTTACCTTTGCCCACAAAAAATATTCTCAGAAAAAAACCCTGCACTCAAAGATCTCTTTCAGCCATATTCCTCCTGAAAAGCCCCTTCACTCTAGCAACAAACTACTTCTACACACCACCAAAGCTAACAATTCAGCAGGTGGATCACTTTTTTCTAACTACATCTCCAAACACTGGAATAATTTACCAAACTCACTAGTAACTAACTCTTCAACATTTCAATTTAAAAAACTTCTAAAAACGCACATTACTAACACCTGGCTCTATACCTGCAACTCCCCTGGATAACCTGTTCCTCCTTTTCACTCCATTACCATTACTCTTATTCTGCTAGCATGACCTCCCACTAATGGTAGTTTCACTTTAACTGTACATAATCATTTGTGGGTCTATATTACATACTCAAAGTTTTATAACTTCGAATACCATATGATCGACACCATATGGTCGAAGTCATAAAACTTTGAATATATAAAACAAATAAAATAAAACAACAAACTGTAAACTAAGGGTTGTAGGCAGGGGGGCAAGCCCAACACCCATGTGGGGGGCTGTGCCCCCACACACCCCATCTCTTTAAATATACCAACTCTGAGATTGCACTACAGTGCAGTAATGGGAAGCCTCCCACACCCCCACTCTTTAAATATACCAAGTCCGAGAATGCACTATAATGCGGTAAAGGAAAGATTTCCCTTTACTGCAATGTAGTGCAATCTTGGAGTTGGTATAATTAAAGAGAGGGAGTGTGGGGAGTCTTGCCCCCCTGCTTTAACCCATTAGGTTACTTTTTAAGTGTTCAAAGATTTATAACTTCGACCATATGCTATTCGAAGTTATAAAACTTTGTTCATATAATATAGACCATTCATTTGGATATATCCACTAAATGTTAACATCCATTTTTTAGGTAAATTACTGTTGCTCTACTTAGAGTCTGAAACCACTATCTTGTATGTATTTGTTTCTCACTTGGCCATATTTGTTTCTCTATTGTTTGTATTTGTTATTCTTGGAGCTTTTGTTCCTGGGCATCTGCTGAAAAAGGACCTGTATCCAGTTGGACTTTCCTGGTAAACAAATGCAAAATAAAATAAAAAAGATAAAATAAATGCCATATTTTGGTCCTGGTTAAAGTCTGCCAATTTATAAAAGATTTGGACTCACTAGTGTAAGAAGTTCTCCAAGGAATTAAAAAATCAAAATGATGGAGGCTGTAGAATCCAAGCAATTATATGGATAGTGTGCCTACTGGTCAAAAAGTGATTATGACAAGCCAGAAAGGAAGGGACTGCCTTAACACTAAAGGAAGTGAATATTGTAATAGCTCTATTAAGACATCTGTAGTGGGTTGAGGGGGTTGGCATGCCAGTTAAGGTGTTCACTGCACAGACATAAGGCACAGCACAAGGTTTGAGTCTCACCTTGGGAAACATGGCTATGCTTAAAAGCCCCCCCCCCCCACAATATTCATCAGTGAACATTTTAACAAGGGGCAGAGGGGAAATGGGAAGCCAAATGGAAATACAGAGACATATGGCTGCTGCCAAGGTTGCAATCTAAAAAGACTGCTTAGGAAAAGACCCATGCTGAATGTACATTTGAGGGTTAGGAATTGATGAAGTACGTGCAAGAGTTTTCTGTAAATTGTAATTCTATATCTATTTTATATATATATATATATATATATATATATATATATATATATACATATATATATATATATATATATATATATACACACACACACACACACACACACACATACAGCTCAATAAGAGAGGAGGAGGAACATTAAAAATTCTAATTGTTTAATAACTTGGAAGGTGATGGGCATACAGGGAGGAAGAACTAGGTAATGGATTGGTACTAAAGGGGAGGGGAGCGAGATACTTAATTGAAAGAAGGTTAAAAGCTGATCGAGTCAGACTTGGTTAGTTAACAATGAGGCATTTGAAAAGGGCTTTATGCAATCTTACTTTAACATTCCATTCATGTGTCTTCTTATAATTTTTTTCATTCCCAAAAATTAGGATGCATAGTTGTAATAAGCAGGAGGGAGCAGCAGAATATTTAAGAAACAAAACTGGCTACTTCACCTATTAATGAGTTGCTCAGTAGTTAATTATTTTAAGTGCAAGCTGCTGAACTTTACACCCCCCACCCACATGTTTATCATCTCTTGTGCTTACGTTTGGCGGTTTAAAAAATTTAGAGAGCCACATGTTACAGACAACTATGGAAGCACTGAACATTCCTGCAAATATAATGCTTAGGCAGTATTTACATCCACCTTATAAAAAATCTTGCCAATTAATTTCTATATTTAAACCCTATGGATAATACAGTTTATATTTTAAAGTTAGATGAATTTCCTTATAACATAAGCACTAAAACTGTTGCTTTTTTTGTTTAAACAGGTTTTTGACAGGTTTTATTTCCTTCTGTCTAGAGTTCTTTCTTGCTTACTCTCTATATTTTATCACCTTTGCTCTTCCAGTCTTTCCCTTAGGTACAACAAACTTCTGCCTATCCTCTGTTGTTTAAATTAACTATAGGTTGGTATTACCTTTTTCCACCCACGCCTGCTTTTAACCCATGTTTCACTTACTCCACGCATGTAGTCTTCATCCATTATAAATGATCAGAGCTCAGACGATTTCTTCTCAGGATGGATCATTGTAGAGCATCACCCCCAACTCCTGTTCATCAGATCACGTGTTTCACTAACCCATCCTCTTGTCCTTGCCTCTGATCTTCATCTCCTCTATTATTTTATCTTCCATTAATTCTTCTCATTTAATGCATTTTGTTTACCTGACTTGCTATATTCTGTATTTCTCTTTTCATTCTTTCCCAAGTTCCCCATCTGGCCCTTAATTATTGCCAGTTCCTCCCATCTCCTTGGTCTATTTTTCATTTCCTTTGTCTTGGCTGTTTTATCTTGTCCTTTTTACCCTCCTGTGCACCACTTTTTGCCATTCTTCTTCAGGTTTCATGTGCTGCTTCCACCTTTTCCCATCTCTCTATCCATTTTTTACCTACTTCTCATGCATCCCTTTCAAATTCTCACCACCCCTTCATTTTAAACATGGGCTCACCCTTGCCCATGCTATAGTGATAGAGATTCAAGGGCAATTAGATAAAGCCAGTCCAAACTGGAAAGCTCATCTTCTTATGTTCATTTTAATTACATCATTATCAGAATACTCTGTTGTGTAACTCACTCCTTGAACTACCAAATAAGTTGCCCAATGGTGCCATAGGTCCGTAGGCAAGTAATGGACTAGGTGCCTTTAGGGGACATTTTAAACCTAGAAAATTTCCCTTTTTGTGCTCAAAATAAACTATCCCATTTGGTAATAAATTGGTCTTACTCATCCCATGGTCGATAATTTATACATCACCCCTAATACTAACTGGCATCATGCCATAGATAATTTGAGGGATCGCATGCATGGGATAAAGCAATCAGGAACTGCAACTGTCCAATAGTAGTACAGGAGGCAGCCCTGGGGTATATTTTCTGTTTCCCATCCACAGATCTAAGTTGCACTTAAAATAAAGTTCATCCCTGTCCATTTTCATGTGCATGCACAGTCTGTTTCAAAGCAGCGGTATCCTCTGCGAATATGCCTATCCCTCCAAAGCACTCTGTTAATGCTGTGAAAAAAGTTTAGATCATTAGACTGAGTATTTCTGATGCCATTTGACTAGCTGATGAGTAGTAAATCCATCAGTAATGGGTCAGAGGATGCCTTGTATACCAGATACAGGTCACCTCTTAGCAGTTTGTAGGATACCGAATATAGTGACAGGGCTTTGAGTTGGCCCATGTCAGACATGCTGTTGGCTTTTTATCCTTTTAGTAAAATATCTCTGAGCATTCCAGTTGTTGCATGTATCTGGACAGATATGTGCCAAACGGTCATTATATTCAATGATTGGCCTAATGAGGCTGAGTAAAGGGGAGGCAATGACATCCTTAGATCTAGACAAAATGTCTTTGCTTTTAAAGCTGCACAATATAGAAGGAGTTTCCTAACAGACACATGTTGGTCAAAAGTTAGGTCACTGTCAACGTATGTTACCAAATCTCAAACTGTATCAACTTCTTAGGGGTGTATTGTCAATGTGGTACTTTCCTGTTGCATACGACTTCCTCCAGGATACAGTAATGCATTTTCTGCGATTTAGTTTCAGACCATGATTCTGACACCAGTTATTTATTTGAGACAAACCTTCCTGCAGGATGGCCAAGTCATGTGGGGATTCAAGGACTGCTCTTAGCTTGTATTCATCTGCAAACTTAGTCAGGCAGAACCCTTTGGCATTGGCTTTTACCTCAGAAGAGTAGATGTGAAACAGGAGAGGTCCCAGCACAGAACCCTGGGGCACTCCATTGGTGACTATCTCTTTGGAGGTTAACTACCCCTATTTTTATTTATGTGCATACTATTAATGAGCCAGCTGCCAGTCCAGTAGATGACAGACGTTTATTCCCAGTTTACTTAGCTTTTCCACTATGCCTGATTGGGGACTTGTGTCAAAAGCTTTGGACAGATCCAGGTATGCAGTGTGTACCATCTGGCCTTCATCCATTGCTTTGTTGACCTTTTAAAAAAAATCCATCAGATTGAGTAAGCATGACCTGCCCTTGACAAATCCAAACTGAGATGGATCTAGTCTTCAGAAGTTAACTATGTCCTGACTTATTAATTCCATAAGCCTTTCCATGGCTTTGCATGTGAGGCTGGTCATAATTGCCTGGATATGTGAAAGGTCCTCCCTTATATGCAGTGGAATGACTGTAGCTGTTCATTTGCTTGGTACAAAACCTGCATGGAGGCCGAGACTGAGCAGTTTTGTTAGGGGGTTGGGTTAATTGTGCTTCATACTATCTAAGATGCATCCAGGAATATTGACAGGAACCATCACTACAGTATTTTTAACTTTTGTTACCACTTTTAGGACTTAGCCAGCTTCAGGTATACCTTGAGAACAAATGTAGGGGAGAGACAGGTAAAGTTAGAGCTAAATTTATTGGCCAGTAGTTTAGCTACATCTGTCATTCAGAATCATCTCAGCACATTGTGCTTTTGAGATAACAAAAATAACTAAAAAATGCCTTGTGATAGTTTTTGGCGTGGGTAGCCATTTTAGATCAGACTTGGTGTTGGTGGATTTTATTAAGCTACTGAGTTGATTATTTCAGTGGCAAGGACTCCACCACTCTAGGACTTGCTCTTCTTACTTTTGGTTAAAATTCTCGTAATGGTTCCACCATGTGGGGCTGTTTCCGGGCTTCGCCATGAACTTGCTCCTGGGGGGTACAGCTGCATCTATGCAGCAGTTTACATACTGGTATAGTATGGTGGTGTACTTTCTGCATATTCAGTGGATTTAATGGAGTTTGATGGGTATTTGAAGCTTGCTAATGTACCACTTAGGAGTGGGAGTTTGTCTTAAAGAAATTTCTACAAGTATCTTGGGTGGAATATAGCTATTTTGGTTTTATTTCAAAGGAGACCGCTTTATGGTCAGACCTAATAAGTGATGAAGATATGCAAGGGACAGTGCAAGATACACTCATATTAGTAAGGAGAAGGTCCAAGATGTTATTCCCCCTTGTTGATACTCTAATTGCTCCAGGGCATTTGTACTGACAAAATCCAGGTGTGTCTGTGCTTGTGCACTAATGGTGGTTTGTGTCTCAGTGTATAGTTGGGCAGTTTAGACTACCTAGGAAAATGGCATTGGGTTTAATACTGTGCGATTCTAGTTGCCGTAGAAAGGCATTGTAGCATTCTTTTGCCATAGATGGATTTCTACATCTAGCTAATATAGGATATGGGTGTCATCTGTCAAGCTGTTGGCACTTAATGGAAGAAGCCGTAAGAGTACTAATTTACTCAAACTCCCGACTGCTACCATAGTCTGCCTCATCTTTACGGTCTCATTAGACTCCTTTTAACAGATTATCAGTTTACACATGGAATTTTTTATGTTGGTATCCCTCTTCCTCCTTATTAACCTGGTCTGACGAGAGATGAAATCTGTGACCATTTGCAGCCTGTTAATTCTTGTGAACTCTACAGGCATTACATGAGAGGCAAGAGAGACAGAGATGCAAGTCTCACCAGTGTCCCCGTCAGTTATCCCAAGTGTTTGCCTACCTGTTCCATGGTGTTGCACCATGTCTGTTCCTCATCTCTCTATGGTACTGTTTCCAGCTTCTACATTATTTCCAATGAAGCAGTCCTGTTTAACTTACTACCTGCTTTCCCTGACTTTTTTGTTTTGTTTATATTCTGACAAATTCTATTTTCTTTGCTTTTTCTGCTTTATGTGTTATTTACCCATGCTCCTCTATTTCTAGCCATATCCAACCAGCCCTTGCCTGTCCTCCTCTGTTCTTTCCACCTGCCTTCCTGGCATCTCCTTCTTTCCAAAACCTCTGTGTCCTAACATCCCTTGCTTCTTTTTACCCCCCAAGAGCCTTGGAAGTATATGGTGAGGAGGCACATAATTCCAACTGTAAACAGCAGTGGAAATCTATACTTTTTCAACTATTAAAGAAAAAATGCACTTCTGGCATTAGGATTTAATTTGCCAAATGGCTCCCCAGCTGAATGATGGTGGCCATGGCTAAGGGACATTTTTTCCACAGTTACTAATGTCCAACCTGATAGCGCAAGTGATATTTTCATTTACTTCCAAGCTACTTCCATGGAGCTTAGTGTTTCCCTCATAGTACACCCCGGCCAAGCCAACTAAATCTCGTTTTCAAAATAGGCCAACAAACAACATACAGTGGACACTGAGTTACTGCTGGCTTGAGTCGATTCTATGGAGAAAATATTAACAGCAGCTTTGTGGTTGTGGGAGGAATTAATATCATTGAGAGAAACTGTAACTTAATGGCAGTTTTTCACCTGCTAAGACTTTCAGTTTTTTGGTTATACTTCCAGAGGTGTGATTGAGTCAGGCCCTGGATAAGCATATACAATGAATGGGGGGGGGGGGGTATTGAAAGAAGATTTAAGGAGTCTTTCAGTACTTAGGTTTAAGATAATTTTATAAGAAAGCACCAGACAGGAGACATTTTGTGTGTTTGCTGAACATTCTACTTGTTTCTTTCATTACTGCTTTAGTTTTCTATGTCTTCTGATGTACTTCTCAAACATCTGCCCTTGTTTTGTGTATTAAAATTTTCTGATTAGTTTATTTGCTCCCAGTAAAGGGACCATTGTCTTTCACTGCAAGCTGCCTTTCTCCATGGTGTTACTCCCATTTCTGCTGAAAATGAGGGTACTCTGTTTTGAGGGAACAATTTGCATTTAACAAACTGCAACAGTTCATCTCTCATGCAAAATGATTTATAGAGCTGTGTGTCAAGCACAATGTGTCTCGAGCATATTTTGATGCATTTTGCATCAAGGATGTAGTTTAAAACATTGTTCTGCAGCTCTAGATAATTTACAGATCTATTAAAATGTCAAGAGAAAGCAGAGCTAACATTACCAGACAATGTCGGAATTAAGAAGCAGGTTTGTGAACCATAAAATAGGGCACTGCTGAGAAGGATATATTGCTTTTTTGTGCAGTCTTGAGGTAACAAAATGAAAAACGTTACAAATGACCTCTCCTGAAAATAAAATACAGCCTATCTTTAGAGTATGCAGATAAATACATAACCCTTGGAAATACTTTATATATGAATTTCTCAGTGAATCCATTTCTGGTAGGAGGATTTTGTACAGCTATACACACCAGTAAGAATCAAACTTCAGGTCATTCAGTTTTATACAAACCAGCAATCATTCAAGAAATGTTAGGAAAAAATGGATTTTACTGGCCTTTATCTATACGGAGACGAAGTCTCTTTTTGTACAGCAGCAATCTGTATATTTTCATTTATGTTCAGTATTAATATACAAAAATCCAAAACAATACAAAACTGAAATAGTCTCTCTTTTGTTTCGGGCAACTCTAAGTAGTTCCAACATAAAGACTACTAAATAATTGAACAAAACTTAACGCATTCTGCTCTATAATTCATGAACCAAGCAAGACACAGTTAACTTTCTCTTAGCAAACATTGTCCTTTATCAACCCAAGTGCAGAAGGACACTGGCCCTCTCATTATACTCCACAGATCCCAACAGTGTGTCCAGGAAGCCTTGGCCCTCTCATTATACTCCACAGATCCCAACGGTGTGTCCAGGAAGCCTTGGCCTTCTCATTATACTCCACAGATCCCAACGGTGTGTCCAGTAATCTTTGGCCTTCTCATTATACTCCACAGATCCCAATGGTGTGTCCAGAAAGCCTTCTCATTATACTCCACAGATCCCAATGGTGTGCCCAGGAAGCCTTGGCCTTCTCATTATACTCCACAGATCCCAATGGTGTGTCCAGAAAGCCAGTTTGTGTTCCCGTTTTAAAATCAGTGGCCCAAGTTGCTACCTAGCTATAAATATGCTTTAGTAGCTCTTTCCAGTCTCATCTCATTTGCTCACACCAGTGAGCACTAGAGGATGAAATTGGAATGACCCTCCCCCTTTGACTGTTAAAGCTCGAGTTACCCTCCCTTTCATATCATCCCACCTGCATTGTGCTGCATTTACTTTACTGATCTAAACACCAAAGGACTGAACAAGATGGAATCGGCCTGCTAGTTTCACGCCTGTTGCCAGTCATTTAGCAGTAGGTCCCTTAAGCGAGTGCACACGCTACTTTATTGCTCTCAGTAATGAACTTTTACCCAACATGAAATTTCACCAGTGTGAGATATAAATGCCCCAGTTAACCCGGAGGCTTTCCTCTCACCTAAAAACTTTCTCTGCAAGCTTCGTACACCTCCACCATAATCCTTCTCTAATCACGCTGAAATGTCTTACATGCCATAAAGCAATCACTCCAAAAGATTCCTTAAAATAAGATAAAGTCTCAGAAAAAAATGAAGCGCACTCATTCATCTCATGCATACCACCCGTAAAAAGTCACCGATTTAACAGTTTCAACTACTGCAGCAACAGAAACGGTTAGTGATAGAGGACCCTATTGTCAGGCACTTTGACTCATCACTCACAAGGCTGGACATGGAGACTGTTATAGTGAGTTCTCTTTCAGGTGGCAGGATCTCTGCTGTTACAGAGGCACTAAAGACCATAAATCCAGACAAATGGCCAAGACATTCTTGTGGTACATGTAGGAGTGAATGAGTTTTAATGTAAAACTGTGAGGAAAACACAGTGAGACATGTCAGAGCTTTCCACACCTTACAAATGCAGGCAGGTAAATACCAGACATGATTGCCAGCTTTCCTTCACCTTGAAAGATGCCTAGATACAAAGTTAATTGGCTTCAGAAATTTGTTAAATAGCTACTGTCATTCCAGGAGGATCCAGTATGTGTCAACATAGTTTCATAGCTTGGTACTAGGCTATCTTCCCTGGGGCATTTATAAGCCTAGCCATAGTGATTTGGCTTTCGCCACCCCATGTAATGGTACAAAAGTGTACAGAATAGATTTAGAATACTGTGCCTCTGTCTAGTAGTGACACAGTGAAGACCCCCTTACATAATAGAATTAGTTTACTGTGCCTCTGTCTAGTAGTGACACAGAGATGACCCCTGGGGTAAACCTACGATCTCCCATCCACTCGTCAAGATTTCTCTTGAAGAGAGTCAGTGAGGAGCTTTGCCTAACAAACTGGGATTCTGTTCCAGAGTATGGGAAGCCTCTGAGTTATTAATCTGTCCCTCCAGCATGTCCTATTCATATTTGTGCTGAGGTTCAAATCTTTAGCTCTCGTGGTTCTGATGGATTTGGATTTTTTGAGGTGGAGCATGTCCATCAATTCCTGATTGGACATGGCCTTGTCATTGTGAACTAACTCTGAACATATCTGAGGGTTTCCGCCCAGGTTTCTAACATAGCTGAAGAAGGCCTTGTGGTTATCTTTAGTGTCCATAGCGATTTTTCTCTCAAAGTTGGCCTTGGATGTTTTTATGAGAGAACGTAGCTTTCTACTAGTGCTAATCAGAGATGCCTTCTCTTTATGGGATTTTGCTCTGACGTGCAGTAGCTTCCTTCTTTTGTTATACAATTTGTTTATGGCTGGGGTCCACCAGACAGTACGCCTGCCCTTGGTGGAGAGGGACTTGGTTTTATTTGGGATTGCATGATCCATGCATTCTTGGAGATGTCCGTAGAAAGCATTTGTGAAGGATTCTGCATTGTGGGGTGTGGTTTCCACTGTCCCAGTGGGCTTAAAGGATACCATCTCAGTTTTAAGAAGTGTAAAGTCGGCTTTTGAGAAGTTTTGCACTGTAGTCTTTTGTGTTGGGGGTGGAGGTGGGATATGTATATCCAGGGTGATTAGTTTGTGATCAGACCTCACAAGTGAAGGGTATACTTCCGGTGTGGAGCACTTTGTCCCCATGTTTGTGATGATCAGGTCTAGTATATTATCTCCCCTTGTGGGAGAGGTGACTAGCTGTTCCATTGCATTTGAATTTATGAATTCCAGGAAACTTTGGTCTAGGGTGTTTGGGCTAGAATAATGCACCCAGTCTATACTAGGGTAGTTGAAGTCTCCCAATATGTTGGTGTTTGGTGAGACATTCATATCCTCCAATGTCTTCAGGAAGGCTGAGTGGGGTTCCTGAGATTGGGAGGGTGGTCTGTAACATGCTACCAGTTGTATAGCAGTTTTGCCTACGGTTAGTTGCATCTGGATGGTCTCTGATGCTTCATGTGTTGCCACTAACCTGGAGGTGTGGGTGTCCTTGATGAATATGGACACTCCCCCTCCCTTTTTGGTTTGGCTCGAGTTTTGGGGCCGAAACGCATGATACGAGGTATAGCCTGGTAGCACTGAGGTGCTCTCAGGAGCCTTGAACCAGGTTTCAGTTACTGCACAGACATCGATGTCCTCCATACTGAGGAGTGCTTCGAGAGCCTGCATCTTGAGATTTAGACTTCTGGCGTTGAGCAGCATTACCCTTAATTTTTTTCCATTTTTCTTTTCTAAGGAGGTGGGTTTGTCTTTTGAGCCTTGTCTAAAAGAGGCACTATGGGGGAGGCAAGAACCTTAGCCAATATCCGGAAGCCCAGTGGTGACAGATGCAAGCCGTCCCTTGCGAAGCAGCGTGGCTTGTCCAGCATGTCATCCCAAGCAGACAGACATTGGATCCCCCTAGAATGACACCAGTATTTGAGCCAATTATTAAAGCTGGTCATCTTGTCTTTGTATTGTGGCATCATTCTTGGTGAGGGCAAGATGCTGCTCAGGGTCAGGGTCATACCAGCCTGGGCTACATAATCAGAGAGCTCCTCTATGTCTCTTTTCATGTAGTCCAGGGAGGTACGTCTCAGGTCATTCACGCCGGCATGGACAATGACTGAGTCATATTTGTACTTGCTTTGGAGTGACCTGACTGCGTGTGCTATGTGGCGGATCTTAGCTCCCGATAAGCAGCTCACCGTTACCCTCTCCTTGTTCAGCCTGGTAAGCGGAACGTCAGTGTGTCTGACTATAGAGTCACCTATTACTAGTGTATCAGGCATGGTGTTTGGCCTTAAGGGCTGTGATTGTTTGACACACTGATTTGTTGAAGTATGTGATGCATGTGTTATGTTTTGAGGTGGTGGATTTTTGGGTGTCTGCCTTGGAAGCCTCTGTTGTTTTGGTAATTTTTTGTTAGAGCCTCCAAGTATGTCTTTGTGTTTTTGTGTGTTTGGTTTGCAGATGTAGTAGGTCTATGTGGGACTGGGTTTGGTGTGTGTGTGTGTGTGTGTGGTTACCTTCTCCTCCTGTCTGGTCTTGCCAGTCCTGAGTTGAGAGAGTTCAGCCTCCAGTTTGGCTATATAGTTGCATCTCTCACATGTATTTGTGTTTGTTGGGAGGAGGAGAGGGTTGTCTGTGTACATGAGACAATTGTAGCATTGTCTCAAGATTCCCAGATTAACCAGCTGAACCGGAGAGAATGCCAGCAATCTACCACTTGACATGCTAAAAAGTTTAAGGGAGTGCTGTGCCTTTAAGGGAAGTGGTTACTCACAGGGAGTGTGCCTTTAAGGAAAGTGGGTACTCACAGGTAAGGTAGGTGGATGTAGTGCTTACTTTAGTTTGCGAGTGCTTACTTAGAAAAGAGATTTTGAGAACAAGTGCTAGGCTTATAGCAAAGTGATTAGACTAGATTATTATAAGAGTAGAGTTTTCTTAAGGGAAAATTTGAAGAGCAGACTTGGCGGAGCCAGAAAAGTTTAACCTTGTTTAACCAGCGCTGCGCTATGCGCACAACCGCGCAAAAACGCTCAGAGGCGGATTTTAAACAGGGAACTTCAAAAGAGCTAGAAATGGTCCAAAACAACCAATTACTACAAGCTCTTTTGCTGAGGTCACTCCTTCAGGGACAGATAGGCTGCTCAAGGCTCCCCACTCCCACTGGCGAGTAAAGAAACTTCCTTCTATCCAAGTAAGGCAATGGACACCACAGGAACTACACCACAGCCCAGAATACAGCAAAGCCTGTATACTGGTCTAAACTAGTCGAGGAGAAGCGGGAAAACAAGGATATTTTTTTTGTTTTTGAGATAGAAAGCACACAGAAAAGCAGGAAACAGTAATAAATCAGTTACACAGACTAGCACACTATGGCAGTCCAGCTTGCTTCACTTAGGATTGCCTGCATTTCTCATTTCAAGGCTTCCACATACTGACTAAAGCCTTTGCTGCCCATCCTGGGCCATTTTAGGCAGAACCTAATTGATAGACATTCCAGCGTAACCAATATATCGGTCCTAAAACTAGTTCACATTAAGATGGCTTCCTTCAATGCAAGAAATCTGAATAAAATGCCCGATCTTGAGACTTTTCTGCATTTCGAAAAAATCCACGACTAACCCAATGGCAACTGTAGTGGAGCCTCCTCATTTGTTATGTAACATTTTATTGCCCAGGTAGCTCTCAAGAGACTCAAAACTGAACCCAGATTACAGAACATTCTAGATAGGATTAATCTCTACTAGCTTGTTACAGAGCACCCATTTTGTCCTTGGTTGACAATGAAAGATTCCTCAGTGTTTTAAATGATCTTCCTGTTAGCAAAATTCCCTTATTTTGGCTGACTACCCTTTAACTGGGATACCTATACCAGCAATGTAGGATATGCAAAAAAATTCCTAGACTTGAATCAAAATTATCTCGAGTGGCTAAGTAGTTAACTTACTAGAGCAGAGAATGAAGTAATAGATGCTATCTGTATTCTTGATGGACTTTTGCGGACAGTATTTTGCAGTAACTTACTAGAAGACTCAATCATTCTTGACCAGACTCTTACAAATATGGCGACCTCTTGTACCACTCTTCAAGTATCTCCTTCCCCAGTAAAGTCTGACCGTAAACTTGTGACCTCCTTTAAACTTCCAAAAGCTCCTCCAGCTTTATTTATAGTGTTAAACATGCCCTTGCAGACGCATTAAAACTGTTTAACCCAAGTTTAGTTACTGGTTTTGTCCAGGATGAGTGGCACACTGCAGTGGTGATGCCATTCCATAAGGGCGGCCTTAAAACCAACCGGGTAGTTAAAAGACCCATGAGCCTTACAAGCCTCATGTGCAAAACATAACATTACTACAATTGCTGTCTGACATTATTGATGGAGTATTAGAGTGACCAAATACCACAAACAAGCCTAGTTATTTTACTCTTACTGCCAGCTAAATTTTCACCCTTTCTTGTAATCAAGATCCTGGAAAGAAAACATCCTATGTACACTGAAAGAACATACATTCAAGAGAAAGGATATCTCGCAGATTGTCTGAAAAAGGGTTAAAAAAAACTGGATAGTTCACAATGGTGTACTTAGCTTAGCAGTAGTGCTGTTACTGTATCACACAGCAAAACTGGGTTCATTTCTAAATAACATTTTCCATATGATCAGTATTGGACTGATTTGGACAGGGGTGAAATCAAGCTGGGTCATATAGAAATGGAATTTTTTTTATTTTGCAGTAATAGTAAAAAGTTGTCATACATCACAGATTGTACATAAATCTATAATCAAACAACTGACATCAACTATAGGTAAATTAAAGTGGGTCAAGCATAACATGATTAGTATGAAAGATGCCATGGCTAAAGGTTACAAGAATTCCCATTAATTATAAAATTGATTCAGAATACTTTGATTCAGATAGCGTTGTGCAGTACATAATTCACTCTTGTGGATTCGTTTGTTGATATGTCCCTGCTGATTACGTGATTATGAACCAGCAATTCTCATACATTTTTGTTGAAGATGTGCTACAACACAAGAGTGATAAAAGCAGACTGCAGTGACTAAAGACTGCTAAAACTGAAATATTGTTTAATCACCTGTATTACTGCTTGATAAATGTGATCGAGATGGTTAAGAAACAGTTTAAAGATTGTATATGCATCAATGACAACTAAATGATTAATTCTGGAAAACTGTAAATTCAATATTGTGATGGAATTTCTGAAATGTAATTTGCATTTGACACAAAGCTTATTAGACTTCTGATGAGCTTTACATGGAAAACAAGTTATTTAGAAATGTTTATGCAATTTTTATTTCATCTCCATCTGCTGCTATATATAGCTCATATCTGAAATGCTGATTCTGTTAGTGATACACACAACTGATGGCATGAAAATTAAATGTTTTCAGCTGGTTACCTACCATCGTTTTGGTGCAGTTATGGCAGAAATGAGTTTTCAGTTCACTGAAGGTTTCGGATGCGTTGTCAACCTAATCATTTTTCAAAGGAATACAAGCCTAACAGTCAAAAAGCTGCAGTGCAAGTAGCTGAAGCCAATAAAAGAAGTGATGATCATGTGACTAACAACTGGATCAATGCCCAAAATGACTGGAGTAAAGAAAATAATTTTTAAATGCTACAACATTTTATGTTGAAAATTTCTACAAAATTTCTGCATTGAGTTCTAAAACTCAAAGTGTACCCTTAAAGTAAACACTGAATTCTAATAAGAAAGTGGATAAAAATACATTTATCTTATTTAAGTTGGGGGAGGGAGTGTTCAGAAATGAAAAGTTCTTTGTGAAGTGCTCCTTAATGATATTTGCTTGTTGTATTACATTTTCATGGAGTCTTCTACTGTGAGCATGTCTATGATGGCAGGAAACTTTCCAAAGCTTACTGATCATACTAAAGACTAGTTTTCACAGTGTTTTTCATTTCTTATCCATCCTACACCCAATACAGGGGCAAAGTATAACCCACGTGCATGGAACTTCTTAACAAGCTGGGCTACAAAAATTCCCTTTACAAGTCTAATGTCTCATTATTGATTTATATACATGGATAAAACAGGTAAACCAATGACGACATAGAAACTGACACTTTAATAAAATAACACAGAAGATAAAAATGAGCCTAATTATTTTCAAAGTTGAGCTTTTCGATGGTTGATTAGTTGAGTGACTGATGAAGAAGGGTATTTAAAAAAGGGAGAAGTGAGGCATTGTGATTATCTGATGAAATGTCCGCAGTAGAGTCGAAAGCTCTCATTTTTATATTCTGTTATTTTATTAAAGTGTCATTTCCTCTGTTGTCGTTGGATTGCCTATTTTATCCACATATATTTTTTTGTACTGGTATTTTTTGTTGCTGCTTATTACTGATTTAATCTAAGTGCAAATCGAAATCACTAGATCAAAGAATGCTGCATTGTGTGTTCAACTGCAACAGCAAGTTGTGCCCGTTCACAACGTAATATAGTGAGTAAAGTCTGCACGACTTGGACACGATTCAGTGAATTCACACTGTGCAAGTACAGAAACTGCACATTAAAGACAGTGATGCAAACAGTTGCAGAGAGAATCTGCATAGATTTAGAGTCGCTGGTTCACATGTTTAAAGAGACAATTATTCAGAGTCTTTCAGCAAGTAAAATAAAGCCTAACAGACTTCTGCTGTAATATGAGATCCCAAAGCACAACCAGGAAAAATGACTGACTTGTTCATAAGTCTAGTTTACATATTAGGACAGTAGTAACTCAGGATCAGCCAGGAGGTTCTGTTGGTTATCCACGCACCAGGGAAAGTTCCAATACTAAGCCAAAGGATCATCAATGAATCACAATGTATGGAGAGCCTAGGAGTATTAGCCAAACAAGTTAAGCCAGTAGCATGGGTCAGTATTATGGTGCAGCCTGGGTACTTTTGGAATCATTCTTAAAAGACAGACTTGTTACAATGACTTTGACATTTCATCTTCTGCAGAGGTTTTTTTTCCCCCAGTGGATAGTGGCCTGAATCTTTAAAGGCTTAGAAAGTGTTAACATTACTGATGATATTTCTGTGAGGCAAAACAGATGAACACCAAGTTGCGGACTCGCACTATTAGCAGACTTGTGACTTGATAATCTGAAGCTAAATGAAGATAAATGACAGATTTGTGTTAACAAGTATTACAGATGGAACATGCATCAGGACATTATGGAATACAACCAGATTCAGAGAAGATTACATCACTGGTGTAGATGAGGAAGCAACAGAAATTATGTGGCACAATATAGTGTGCGTCAAACTTTGCTGTAAACATATCAGAAATAACCATGTCACAGAAACAATTCCTCGAGGAAAATGTCATATGGCAACAAGAGTAGTCACAGCAGAGTTTTTAAATTTGTAAAGGAGCTAATGACCAATGGTCCAACATTATGTTAATCATAATACAACAAATCCTGTGCTTTGCAAGGTATCGTCAGCGAATCTGTTTTTTTTTTTTTTTTCAATACAAGAGAATTAGCCTGTGGAATGTACATCCAAGACCATGAAACCTATGTTTGCGAGATGTTCTCAGTATATTCATGGCAAATCAAAGCACTTATTTCAGAGCCTGAGCATAAACCGCAGATTTTTTTTTTCTGCAAGCCAATTCATAAAGCTCAATTAAGATAGTAAATAATGGTCTTGCCATTTCAAAGGTTTGATTCAACTCTACAAGGCAGACAAGGAAATGTATACTGCTAATGCACTGTTCAGAACATACTTCAAAGAGCATAAAGAGAATCACTTACAGTACACTCAAAGTTACGTGCATTGTCCCTTATCTATGATCTCATCAGAAAAACTGTTACAATTTCTGCAACATACTGGAAGTGATAAGCATTTCAGTTGCTCAAAAATGTAATTTTGATTGTCAGATGGTAAAAAAGTTTGATTGCTCCTACAGATACATATATATATATATATATATATAGATAGATATATATATAT